>NC_072488.1:39157500-39385000 GCF_027574615.1 Eptesicus fuscus | reverse complement strand
AATCTCATTGGTATATTGCAATACAAAAACAAATCCCAGAAAGCTGTTTCTTGGATTTTTAGATCTGCAAGTTGTGATCCCATAGACGTATTGCCATTTTAAGCTCTGATTAAAACACAAAAAGCTATTGGTTTTTTTTTTTAAAAAAAGTTGAAACCAGAAGATGGATATTAACAGGAGAAGGCCTGAGAAAAGGAATCGTGTATTTATACCACTACCTGAATCCCATGTTTTAACTGTACATGAAAAGCTGCTTCAGAAGTAAGCTGCCTTGGGTTATTAAAGCACACAAAAGCTCTACCTCATTGAATGTCTTTGAACTTTACTGAGTCCCACAAGCGATCCTGACCCCTTTGCCCTTTTGACAGGTAATAAAGTTTACAGCAATTCCACACCAAGCCATGCACCAGGGAGTGGTCATAGTAGCAGAAAGAGCTGGGAAGGCAAACTCAGAAAAAAAAAATAACATTAATATATTGAATGTGTACAAAGAATATTGTAACTGAGCATTGTAATGATTTAAGAGTTACTTTTCTCTGTCGGCTTTTTTTTTTTTTTCCACCTTCTCCAAACATTTTTATAATGATGTTAAATTGATTAGTGTTGTTATGAAACTAAACCGGCTTCATTTTAATTGCCAGGCGCTCCTAGCACTCACTCCCAGTTTATTTACCAGGTATCGGACCTCCCGGTGAATGGCTTGAGGATGGTTTTCGCTTGCGTGACTTGAATACAGTCACTATGGGGGACTTGCCTGCTCGGTTGGACTGGTCTATCATGGGCTGCACTATTCTTCTCCGGGCATTTATAAACCTGTAACCAAGAAAGTAGAGCAAATCATTATTCCTTAAGACAAAACCAAACCCAAAAAGCGGTGGGGGAGGTGGGGGAAGAGAAGATGGATCACAGTAAGAGCAAAGCTAGATCCTGGCAGCGTGGCTCTCCCCTGCTCCCTGTGCAGTTTCAGATGCTGCAAAACCTGTAACCCCCGGTGACCTCTGAGTACACAGGCTTGGGGTTTGTGAGTTGATTTATGTTCGCCTGTTTTACCACAGTTGGACACTTCCATTTCATCTTTCCATGGGGGAATTAGCAGAATTTCCAGGAAACAATACCAGCCACCACTCTCTTCAGTTGCAAGGGGGGGATATTTGGTGGGGAGCGCGAGATGTCCACAAGGGCACCCGTTACCTCTCCTAAGTAGTGACATTTCAATCTTACGTTCTCGGACTTCTTTTTTACAATTTTTATCGAAACCTTCCCTACCTCTTGCAAACCTAATTCTATTTTAATGCCCACTATTAAGATAATGAACTGGGATGGCAGCACACCATCAAATGAGAGAATGTCTGGAGTTTATCACCACTAACTCACACTGCTGGGGACTTCAGAGAAACGCATTCCTTGTAGAGATTTCTTTGGGTGGCTTTTTTTTTTTTTTTTTTTCTCTTTATGTAAAGTCTGAGGTCAAGGCGAGGTCACAGCTATACAGTAACTGAACTTATAATCTTGCTTTCTCCAGCTAGACCTGAAAATTTATAATAAACATCTTATTAAGATATTTAAGTCACTTAATTGTCTTAAGATTTATTTTGTACAACTTTTGTTGCCCATACAAAAGTGATTAGCCACTGGAAAAATAAAAAAGTGGTTAATACACACTCTCCAAAGTCATACTCATGAAATTTCTAACTCTTAAGATCCATTTATACTGCCTAATACTAAGAGTTACATATCAAATACAGAAAATGAACAGGACATAGATTCTGAAATAGTAAAGTGCTTTTAGTTCTCAATTCAATTCAGATTTGAATATGTTGAACATGAGCAGCAGATAAAAATACAGTAAAAAGTTTAATAATTCACTATTAATAATTAAAGGATCCACAGTCCAGTATGAATTCTAGTTTGTAAGTCTCTCCTCTTCAGGTAGGAAAATAATTCCCCAAAACCAATCCATTAAACAGACAGGAGCAGGTTTTTAAAATAAAAATGAAAACTCCATGACATTTGAAGATTCTCAATATCTTACCTTCTTATGTCTTTCCATTATCTGAGAACTAATCAAAATAAATAATGACAGTGGAATATAACTAAAAGGACACTGTTAGTGCTAACTCTTATTGGCAATACTTATTATATCAGTTCTTGTATATGAAGTCCCTGAACTGCTAATAAAAATATTTAAAGCACAGATCTAAAACAAATTGTGTTGCAAATCAGGTTATCAT
The DNA here is from genome assembly GCF_027574615.1 of Eptesicus fuscus. Taxonomy (NCBI): domain Eukaryota; kingdom Metazoa; phylum Chordata; class Mammalia; order Chiroptera; family Vespertilionidae; genus Eptesicus; species Eptesicus fuscus. Next base: position 39,382,769 of record NC_072488.1, on the reverse strand, counting down.
TATCTTGTATAAACCATGAAAATTGGAATCATGTGAGCAGAAGGTTAGATTAATTCTCCATTCTCATTATAAGCACAGGTGTAGCACAAACACCATGTGAAATAACCAATTAAAATGAAAAAAAAAATCTGCCTTTTCATTAGCTGCCTTCACTGCATGACCAATTAGAAAATTATTTAATATTAATTTTCTGCATATACCAAAAGTAATTTTCATAGTAACTAATCTAGGTAAAGATACCAAAAATCAACTCTTTATCTATGCTACTGTCCATAGTCTTAGGGTGAAGGAAGTCTGTCTGGTAACTTTTTTAAAAGTCCTTTTTAAAACATAATACTTTGTGGATATGATTTAAACTATCTAAAAACAGGAAGATCACTTTTTAACAAATGAGAAGCCACAGCTCTGATAAATTAAATGACTTATTTGAGGTCACATGTTACCCAAGAGATGTTAATAATTTGCTGAGTGACAGACAGCTGGCGAATAGTATCAAGTACCCCCCTCTCTAATGTCCTAAGCAGAGCATGGCCACTACTGTGCCACCCATCTAGAATATTCTGAAGTACACAGATATTTTTAAATGAGCTGGTTTTGAGCCAGTCAACACTGGCAACAACTCTATTGTTGATTCCAAGAATAAGCATGACTGAACATTTTGTAGATTGGGGATTTTGATGACTGTATTGCTAGTGTATATAGACAAAGATAAAACTATGAATAAGAAGATTTGGTGGCTTGAGTTATCCATATTCCATAGCTTGCCTCCTTCCCATCTGTATATTCAGATTTCCAAAGACCAATTCATAACAACCAACTCAAGTTTGAATCCATGACTGTTAAACCCAAGGAATGATAGAAAAATCACACCTCGGTTTTGGAAGGGGCTTTAATGGTCACCTAGCTTGATCACTGACTTGCTTTCACTCTTTATATCCCCATGGAAAGGGTATCAAGAGGGGTAACCTCTGCTGGGCTGTTTCTAATACCATACTTGCCACCTTACCTGAGAGCCCACTCATTCTATGGGCCAGGCAACTGTCAGCCGCTTCCGCTTCACTTGATCTAAAGTGCTTTCACCAGGACGACCAACTTCTTGGGGGTAATTTAAACAACTTAAATATTACTTCTTCAGGATTGCCTTTCAAATATTTAAACTATAGCCATCATGCTCCATTGGCTTCTCCCCTCTTCTCCTTCGGTTACACATCTGTGCTTCTTAACAATGCCATTCTAGGATGTGAGTTGTTCTAGGATGTTGAGTCCATTCATCATTTGGCCCACGCTCTGCTCACTATGCTGAGGTTTGTCTGTGTGCCTCTGAAGGGCTTCAGTGGACAGCACTATATGCTGTTATGCTAGCCCTGCTCTGGTCCCCAGGTAGCAACTAAACACCTCACCACAGCCTCTCAACTACAGGCCCCCAGATACTAGGTATTGTTGCTTTTCTTTTGGTGGCAATAACCAGTTGTTATTATTGACAACACCAATGTAGGCTACCGTTAGGATATGTATACATGAAGATATTTCATTAAATGAAATAAAAAATAATAAAACACTGAAAACCCACGAACACCTAATCACTTTGTCTGAACTACATACTTAGAACTTCTCATTTTTGAAAACTTTATCAACTCATACAGGACATCATAAACTCTCAGAATGTTACCAGATTACAATTCCTATACTTATATGAAATACACTGTTATCTGGGGTCATGATAGATATCTTTATCTAAAAATAACTAATAACCAAATATTTTATTTTTTAAAACATGCTCTCTTTGATCTTAAAACCATCTGAACATTTGATTCTCTTTAGTGTATTTTATCATTATCCTAGACTATCTTATATGTACTCTCTTTGGAAGTATACTACATACAGCAAAGCCATGTGTTTAGATGGCTTCGGGGTGAATTCAGATACAAAAACATTTTCCTTCTGGGCAAAGTAATAAAATGACATTCTTGCTCCTCCCACTATAAGTCAAACAGAGGTCAGTTCCCCCATCCCTGTATCTGTTTAAATAAACTGGCCCAGCTGTTTGTTTCTAAAATGCCCTTTGACCTTGTGTCTCATCCTCCCTGCTTTTGTGACAGAATGCTTTACTTTCCATTGTGGAAGATTCTAAATTATCAAGAATTTCCTAAACAGTGAACCAAAAAAAGGACTTTAGATTTTATGTGAACTTACATGAACATATTTCCTTCTTAAAATACTGTCATTTCAAGAAGCATCAGTAAAATACTTATTTTAAGCTCATATGTGTGTGTACAAATATATATCAACATTTATGTATGAATATATAAATATATATTAGAGCTTGAACATAAGAAGAAACAGTGTTTTTAGAGAGAAATAAAAAAAGAAAATGACAAAATTCCAATTTGAATGTACAATAAAATGTACATTCTCCAACAACCACAAAGTAGTAGTTTAAGATAAAATATATCCATGAACTCCATACAATCTTTAGAATTGTCCATATTGATAATAAAGTCTCTTTAAAAAGTTTGTTAGTTTAAAGACATAAGAGAAAACTTTTACAACTTATGTCTAACCATTATAGCCCTTAAAAATTCAGATGTATAATGTCAGGAATACCTGACAACAGGACAGTTTTTCTTACTCATGAAAGTAGTTTCACACTTTGGTTTCATAAAATGCAGCTCAAATTTGCCATAAACCAGGCAATTAAAAGGTAAGCCTTTCAGTGGAGTGTGCTTTCAGGTTGGGAAACATTCTTTTTGCCTTTCCACATTACATCCTGAACATCAAGGTATATTTTTTCAAATCCATTTTGCTTTGAAATCACAATCTTCTTTTGTAAAGTACTCTTTAAGAACTGGACCCCCTGTCGGTGGTAGAAGACTGAATAAGGGAAAGAATTCTTATATTCCCTTTTTTCAAAGAATCATGGATTAGAATTCCTTCCTGTGCCCAAACTATCTCCTTTCTCAAAACAAGACATTTTAAAAAGAAAAGTAATTTAATGGATTGGCTTTATAGCTTTATTCCATGTCAAAATGAACCAAGATATATTTCTTTTTATTTAGTTATTTGTTTAGGACATGCGTCCTAATAAGGGGGAATGGGAGGTTAAAAGGGAAGCAAAATCTTCAAAAATATTACACAGGGGATCATCTCCAAATTGAATTTTATTCTTTAAATTTTTAAATAGGAATCAGATAAGGAGAATGGAAGATGAATCCTGACTTATGCAAAAAACAAAACAAAACAAAAAACCAGGAATTTTTGCTTTATTCTTCCTTCTCTTGGCCCCCTAGATTTTTTTTTAACATTAGGCTTTTAAATTTTTTCATTCTGCTAATCCCACCTATCTCCTTTTCTTCTCAGTCTCTGAATACCTGAATAGTTTTCTGAGCAAGATCTGGTAGAACAGCTTTCTAAAGTTGACCTTTGTCCTTTAGTTTATCCTCCACTCCTTGCCCTGGCTCCTTCCCACAAAACTGGATTGCTAAGTTTAGTTTCCCCTCCGTGAGAACCAGGAAAGGTGGAGAGATTGTAGTGGGCATCCATCTGAACCAAAACACAAGGTGCATTTTCCCAGGCCACAGGCAACTTTTCCACACAGCTTTGCCCCTTTCACTTCCTTGGATGGTTCTCTAATACCAACAAAAATAAGGAAAAATGACGTGCTCACTTTCAGAAAAGGCACTTTCACCTTGCCTCAATTAAGTCTATTACTCAATGTTTGCAGCCCTACTTTATTCACTGATGATTAAGGGGTGTCCACATTTTGTTACTTTAGCAAGTCACTGCCAACTCGGTGAACCACAGAAAATCAAAATGCTGCTGTTTCTAAACAATGATATGACTGTCAGTCATCCCTATAGAGCTTCTTGCCAACTAGGCATAAGTGAATAGTCAGCAGGAAGATGGGTATCCATTTAATATGGAGGAATATCATTTTACAATACTTTCCCATATGCCTGAGAAACTAAAATTAGCAATTTAATATTAAAGAAAAGATTTCACTAAATAGCAGGATATGTTAGTAAAAATGCCTTCTATACCTATACCATTCATCAAAGGAAGTGTAAATTATACTCATCTTTGATTAATATTTAGCTATAGTTAGGAATAGCTATACTTTAATAATAATACTTTAATATTAATACTTTATAATAAAAATTAATACCATGCATTTTTAAGTATAAGAACTGGTGATTTCTGCATGCATTATTCTTTATTCAGTTAAAAATAAATAACATGCAAGTATAATAGTTAATTGATACATAATTCATTTTGGTAATTTCTATAAATATTTCTATAGAATTAAATCTTCAACTATAAAATGTCACATTGGAAGGTAGTTGCTGAATTCCAGAATTTTGTCCTTTCTCTAGTCCATAAAATTTCCTTAACGTAGCATTTCCTTCAACTTTATCACAGTCATTTAAATAAAACCATATATATTACATTTTTTAAAGCTCAGCATTTCCTAATAACTTTAAGGCCTGTCTTATAAACAAACCCTTCTGGGAAAGAGTTCTAGCTATCTCCCAAATAATGCTCTGCTGTTTAAAACAAGAAATCAACTTCAAAATCTTTTGTTGGAATTCTTCATTTTAGATTTACATTCACTTATTGGATTTAACGATCCATAACTGGCAGTCTTCAAGGGCCAAGCCTTCTACACTCCCTTTCACTGTGAAATAAAATTTCATGAAACGTGATTTTAAGATGCTCAAGAAAGTTGACTCCATCTCAAGTCAAACCTTATGAAATCATGCTTTTGGCACCTTTCTCTAGTTTCTCAAGCTCCTCCAGGATCTGACAGTTCCAGGACTGCAATACATCATCTGTGTGTCTGAGGGTGGAGGAGGAGAGTGGACAGGAGGGCAGAAGGGAGCACAGGTCCTGCTCCCCATCCACCCTGGAAGCATAATATTGGAATTTGCTCCAATCACACTAAGACCATCAGTCAGTGGTCCCTTCAGTGATGGGTATATTTGTTTTTGTTTTTGTTTTTAATATATATTTTATTGATTTTTTACAGAGAGGAAGAGAGAGGGATAGTTAGAAACATCGATGAGAGAGAAACATCGATCAGCTGCCTCCTGCACACCCCCTACTGGGGATGTGCCCGCAAACCAAGGTACATGCCCTTGACCGGAATCGAACCTGGGACCTTTCAGTCCCCAGGCTGACGCTCTATCCACTGAGCCAAACCGGCCAGGGCTATATTTGTTAAATTACTCTAGAAAGGGCTGAAATTGAGGAAGTTAATTACATATATAAATTTTTTTCAAAGCAACCAGTAAAAAGAAATCACTAATTAGTTGAACATTTTAACACAAAGAAATAACAGAACCCATGTATTATGTTGAACTTTAGATGTTGAAATAATGTCCAAACATTTTATCACTTGGTTATATAGAACAAAGTTTTTTCCTTGAAACCAAATTGCAAAGTGATTTTTTTTTAATTCTAAAAAATATAAACTCATAGACAGACAACAGTATGGGTGATTACTGGAGGGAAAAGAAGGTTGGGAGCGGTAAAGAGGATAATGGAAGGATAAATGGTAATGGAAGGAGACTTGACTTGGGGTGATGAACACACAATACAATATACAGATGATGTATTATATATTTGTACTCCTGAAACCCATTTAATTTTATTAACCTCTGTGAGCTCTTTCCTTTCTCTAGGATCTCTCCTTTCTTTGCCTTAGTTCCCAAGCCTTGACCAACCCCAAACTTCTCTGGCCTGGAGTCTCCACTCATACCAAGGGAGAATATCTCAGAATTTAGCTTGATTTCTACTCTCACCTGCCAGGTTAGGCTATAGAACGCCACAATGAAGATGACTTAACTTGAATGGGGGCCTGTCTCTATTCCTTAGAACGTTCGTTGTAACTTGTGTTTCAATTAGGAAGGCTTGAAACCCCAGTATTGTATGTCAAAATGTAGCCCCCTAAATACAAATGGAACCACTTATACTAAAAGGCAAAAATCTCTCAATTGAGGTATATGACAAAAATTTTTAAATAAAGACACTAAAACAAACAAAATGATTTCCTCATAGAACATGTCAAATCTTTGAAAAATGCTATGGGCATCTAAGGCACCCTGAAAAAAGTTTGGAGAATATTAATTCCACTTATGAGTGGCTACCCTTTTCCTTGAACAATATTACACACAATTATCACAGTCAAAACACTGGCAAGTGTTCGGAAAATTGTAAAACCTAAGACAGGGGTTTGTTGGGACACTGTTATTATGATTCTCAAAAATATCTAATGGCATGCAAAAATACACACACTTGTACATGAATGCTTATAGCAGCAAGAGGTAGAAACCACTCAAATGTCCACCAGTGATGCATGGATAAACAAAATGTGGTACAGCCATAAAATGGAATATTATTTATCCATAAAAATAAAAGTACTGATGACACTCTTTATAATGTGGAGGAAATTTAAAAACATTATTCTAAGAGAAAAAAGACAGTCCCAAAAGACCACATATTATATGATAACATTTATGTGAAATATCCAGACTAGGCAAATCTATAGGGACAGAAAGTAGATTCATGGTTGCCAGGAGCTGATAGGATGGATGGAAGTGTAGGGTGGGGTATTAGCTAAAGGGTACAGATAATAGAGTATACAGGTATCGAATTATAACATGGTACACCTGGAGTTTATATAATGTTCTTAACCAATGTTACTCCAATAAAAAATTAAAACAAGATAGATAAAAGGGTACAGGGCTTCTTTTTGAGGTGGTGAAAGTGTTCTAAAATTGACTGTGGGGATAGCTTCCCTACAAAAACCCACTGGGTTGTATACTTTAAATGGGTAAATTGCATGGTGTGTGCAATACATCTCAATGAAAGCTGTTAAAAGTAAATGTGTAAGGGTGGACGGGAAGAGGCCCTGCACCAGGAATCAGCCCCTTCCTCACCTCTAATTGGCAGAGGAACGCTGTAAGGCCCTGAGCCTCAGCTGTCACATGACGCATAAAATCCTGTGCTTCGGTTGCTCTGTAGCACAGGGTTTCCAAAATTTTCATCCAGGCCCCCTTTTGACAAATGTCAAAATCCCATATCCCTTTGTTATTTGCAATTTCAAAAGAAATGACAGGACTCAAATCAAAAGTTAATTCTCAGTAAGCTTCTTTACACCACGTTCACTCAGAATGATTGTGATATGCCTTTTCTGCCCCCCACCCCGACTTGGCCCTGCGGATGGGAGTCTCTGCCATGATCCATTGCACTTTCCTTTCTGTAAGCGGCATTGCCAGGTGACCAGCCACGGGGGCTGAGATCTGACATTTTTGGACATGTACAGTTCCTTCACTTAGCTTTTCACCACCCACTACTCCCTGCCCTTTGCAAGTACATATGAACTCTGACCCAAACTAGGGATCAAATAAAGTCAGCCACAGCAGATGTTCTGGGGATATAGGCCAACAAAGTTCCTCAACCAGACAACAACCCTCAAACATACTGGTGTACATTTAAATCAGCATCCTAGAGTAGAAAGAAAACAGTAGACACTTACATATGCTTTTAATCACGGCACATGTCACTTCTATCCCTAGGCCATATGCTATTCTGGAAAACCAGTGACTTGATCAATATTCGGCCAGATCTTCCAACGACCTGCAATTCATTTTTGAGCTAAGCTACATTTAGAACCCAAGACCAATAATCCCCACAGGCCTGAAAGAGTTAATGTGTTTGAGAAAGGAAATATCTTTTCCTTCTTCAGAGATGGATCTAAATCTTGTGAGGCGTTAGGCCCTTTGGTCACATCAGTTAAGAGGGTAAAAAGGAAAAGAGAGCTCTCAAGGATGGGAACCCATTAAGGTTTTCCGTTTATTTGTTATTGTTCAGGTGTCAAGAGCCCAATAGAGTTAATTATTTCCCATACTAATGGGGTCGGGCTGAAAAGCCCTGTAAGAATGGAAATAAATTAAAGAGGAAAATATCAACAATGATGAAGGCACCGAACAGGGGAGCCCTGTATTTGCCAAAGTTGCAGGCACCCATGTTGTTGGAGGGTTGTGTTTTGTTTTGGTTTTTAATGTTCTCTTTCCCCTTAAAAATTAAAACAGGAACAGAGTGAAACGCTGAGCATTTACACAAAGCTCTAGGCATTCACACACTGGAGCGAGGCGGCCCGGATCCAACACAACACAACGTTGGCCCTCAGAAACACTTCCTTCCCCCGCGCCCCTGGCTCCGCTCCATTTCTGAGAAAATTGTTTTATTCAACAAAGAGGCAACATTTGCCCCATTTTTTCATGTCTCAGGCTGACTTTTTAACCACTCAGAAATGCTGTTTGTTTTATGTAGGCGCAGCCTGAAGCAAGATGATGATGTAAGTGAGAGGGGAGAGGGGGTCTCTGTGGGCACAGCGCGGTGCTTCGGTGCTCAATGGTTAATCACCCAACACCAGCCTCAGCAACTGTTGACACAAAATAGGTGGGGATCAGGTCTGTGCAAGCAGAAAATACCAGAAAGGCAAACTATATGTAAACACACTTAAGACAGATTTGACAAGAATAGACCTAAACCTGACTTGCTAGGAACCTCTGGATGTCTAAGCTTCAGGGTCCCTCTGGGCGGAGGCTGCTTCCCCTGACAAAGTTTCCTTTCAGAAGAAAAAAGAGTAACCCTGGAAAAACGAAAATCAGCTTACAGAAGACAGCGGAGACATTTGTCCCCCTGGTTCACACAGTGTGTTTCCAATCTGCTCCTACATGCAGGATTTATGTAACGTAATACGGTTCTTCCACGTATACCTGGAGCGGGGCCAAATGAGAGAGACTGGGGAAAAAAAAAGCCCACCCCAGCGTGTGCATACAACCGCAATTCAAAAAGTTATTTCTCCTGACCTATAAAACGCATGCAAAGCAGCACATGGATAATGCTTAAACAGTCTTTTAATCTTATCTAACTGACACCTGACAACCCATTACTTATAGATTATTAATGCACCCACTAAAAAGTTTGTCATGTACAAAATTACTAGAGGAAAAGATTGAACGCCTGAGGAAAAAACAAATTTTGCTGTGCAGTAACTTCAGAAATTTCGAGCCTATTATCTGTCATGCCCTTCATAGGCTCATAGCACACGGCTAAAAACAACTGATTTGTCTCTATTAGGAGTCCCGAAATGACAGCATACATGGTTTTCATGTCTTGCGATAATGTTTAATTTCAACTAGTTTTTATTTTACCGGGCTTGATTTGCTTATTTCAGATAAAGAAAAAGAACAACTTTTAATTAGTTTTCCCATTTGTCTCTTTATCCAAGGACTTGCTCTTTTTTCCAATCCCACTGTAAAGTTGGAATCAGAATCAGTTTCAGAACACTACACTTGCTCCTCTTTGGTTCATATTAATTATCACACAGTCTGACGGTCTAGAGCAGTGGTCGGCAAACTCATTACTCAACAGAGCCAAATATCAACAGTACAACATTGAAATTTCTTTTGAGAGCCAAATTTTTTAAACAACTTCTAACACCACTTCTTCAAAATAGACTCACCCAGGCCGTGGTATTTTGTGGAAGAGCCACACTCAAGGGGCCAAAGAGCCGCATGTGGCTCGCGAGCCGCAGTTTGCCGACCATGGGTCTAGAGCATTAGAGCTGGAAGAGGCTGAGTCCCAGTAATCAGGCCTACCTGACCATTGAAGGTGGAGGAAGCTGTTGCCATGGAGATAGAGTGACTCGATCAAGGACATGCATCTCATTGGTGAGGAGTGGGGAGGACAGATGAAATGTTTTGACTTGAAATGCTCTTTCGCCTAGATAATCCCTCCCCTTTCTCGCCCTGTGTAAGTTGTATGTTGTCATGGGGTTTACAGGGGAATTTGTCCCTTAGCCACCTGTGGATGCGGGCTCTTCCCCTTGACCCTGATACCTCTCAGCCCCCTCACTTCCCATGCTGTCTGCGAGTACATGGGAGTGGGGCCCAGCCCTGCCAGGTCCCATGACATGAAAGGAGTTCTTTCCATTTCTTGGACCAAAAGCTTGTGCCAAGACACTGAAAACAACAAATGGGCCTTAATTAGGACTTGCAGCCAGTCCTGCTGATCTACACACCGTGTTCCACGTCAACCACCCAGCCACTGGTCTCACTGCCTTGAAAGGGGTCACAGGTCTTCAGAAGCACGGGGCCCATGATGGCACATCAGTCTCCCAACTCACTTGACTCTGGGCCTCCCTTGAACCCCAGCCCTAAGGGTCCTGAAAAACGTCCTCAGGTGGTACTCTCAACTTCACCGGCTTTGAATGCCGGCTGACGGAGACAGCGGTTACACAAAACAGTACTTGGGCTCTCAGGTCCAGCTCCCTGCCACCTGCTGCTTCCCATTTCTCTTCTCACCTACACTCAAGGTCCCCTGGACGAAGGGCAGGGCTTTTCCATCCAACCGAGGGCCGACACCCACCCCTTCCTCAAGGGTTCCCATCCTTCACAATATGAAGGATGGGATTTAACATGGGGTGGGGCGAGGGGAGGCTCTGAGTGAATTTACGGCATGAAACTTACAACCAACTCTACTTAACAGAGTCATTTCCAAAGAGGATTGTCTGTTGTACACTTTTAAAATCTGCACACAAAAGCAGTGTCTCCGTTGAACTCCTAAGACTCTCTGACAGGACAATACCTGAAGGTTTCTAAATTCACAGCTCTTTTCCCTGCGAGCTATTTGCTCAGCTTTCCCAATAACACCCTGCCTGCTGGCCCCGCGCCAGCTCTGTCTCAGGCAATATGCAAGCTAAACATTTTTTGACTGATTTCAATATTTTCTTATGAGCAACTAGACAGTATTTTATCTAGTGAGTATTACTGATTGCTATAATCTAAGCCCGGAGTAAGCGCCTGTAAAGGTAATATTATTAGAATTGACACTCAAGGTGAAAAGCTTAGCACTTAACTGTGGCTGGAAGAACAACAGCCCATTCCAAAATGTTCTGGAGGGTTTTCAAATTTATATCTCCTTCTGCTCCTTCCTTTAAGGATCCTGCACCTGTTACTCCATTGATCAATTACAAAGTCTTACCTTAAATGCAGGTTACACTTAAATTCTTAAGGGGAAATGTTAAGTCACCTGCTTAATAAAATTACCTTTTGTGTGTGAAGTTGTGCCATCCCTAGGTAATTCCTAGGCAAGGGAAATCAGTCTACACCCAGACACCCTGCTCTTCCATTCTGGAGCCAAATAACAAACGAATGGCCCAGTACCCCTTGCATGGTGCCCTGTCTCTTTTACATCTGTTTCTCCTGCTTTTGTGTCATGCCTCTGTTTAGCTTTATTGACAAAACAATCTGCGGCTAATGTTTAAACAACATCTGTAAAATGTATTATTAAATTACGTTGGGAGAAAAAACAGAGCAATTCTATGAAACCCTATGACCCCCTATTGATTTTTAGATCACAGAAGTTGAAAGGATAATTTGTGAATGTTTTAACATTTACATCTGCGCAGGTACCTATATTTATAGGATCTTTGATTACTTATAAAAGTATTTGCTACATGATTACCATAACTCAGAAAGAAACCTGACCTTTACCAGTTGAATCTGTTTATAATAATAAGGGAGATCCTATTTTTTTTTTTAAATAAGTTTACATTTTTACCTGCCAGTGGCATAAATCTCTAGGGATAACATACGTTTCCCCCCCCCCCCCCCCCACTAGGAATAAATGGGAAGTGATGCCTGAATGCTTTGCAGTTTTGCAGGCAATAAATGAAGCAACTAGGAAAACCTGGTGTGTGTAACTCAACCTGAGACCGGTAGCGCTGAGATACTTCTGTAAAGTGTCACCTCGGATGATAGGATGCTCCCTGGAGTTATATGCACCCAACTGCTGGACAGTGGTTTTTCTCTTCACATACATACTGTATTTCACATACATTATATGACTTGCACCCTAAAATCTGGATTGCCTTTTTAGAGGGTAAAGGAATATTCATTCTACTTTAGCCTTAATGGGAAAATGTTGGGATGAGAAGGAGTAAACAAAGAAATGTAAAATGTATTTAGCGCACCCTCGGCTAGAACTCTGCTGAGGCAGGATGCGTCCGAGGCATCCAGCAAATAAGCTACAATCACAGGCACACGTTTTCATCGCGTGCAATTCCCAGGTCTACGACATTGCTGTGGAAACATATAAGGCAGTTTTTATTTGACCATTCTACACTCACATTCTCAATATAAAGAAATAAAGTTGGTCTGGAGAAAAAAGAACTAAGTATTAACTGTGTGTGTGTGTGTGTGTGTGTGTGTGTGTGTGTGTGTGTGTGTGTGTGTTAGGCTCTCTCCTGTTGCTTCTTCTGTCCTAAGTTCCTTCCTTGGTTTCACTGTCCCCACCTGTAATAAACATACTCTCAAAATCACCTGGGCTCGTACTATGAAATCTTTCCTGCACAAAGTCAAGAACCCACACACTGCAGGCTGGCCCGAGGCAGACTCACAGCTGGCCCGGTCCTTATCTGGTGATATGTATGTGTTTTCTTTAAAGTTCTAGCTAAATAATTAAAGACTCAAACAACCATCTAATCTCAAATTTTAAGAAGTTTCTGTTTAAATGATTACAACATTCAACATGTGAGTAACACCTTTTCACTGCTGATACAACACAACAACATTGAAAACACAAAGAGACAAAACCCCAGATTATTGATCATTTTTGGATCAAACCATAATTGGGAGTGAGGCAGCAAAGAAAGAAGAATACACAAATTTATAGCATATACTATATTTCAAAAATTAGTATGCTTCAAGTGTAAGTGTATCACAGCATGCTAGATGGAAATATTTAGGCAATTAGTTATGGAAGTTGATATTTAAAAACCATGCAGTTACTACCTCAAATACTTAATTTAGATAAAAAATATTTTAACCCAAATTATTTGTGTTATTGTCTGAATTCTCAAAAAAGTATTGGCACAGACTTGTCCCATGAAGTCTCACCTAATAAATTTAATAAATTTCACATTCCATCCTAGGTCCTAATTCCTATAAGTACTAATACCAGTCATTTTCAGGTTCCTCCTCTCTGTTTTCATTCTGGCAGGGAAACCCAATATAAAAATTATGACAGCTAGTCCTTTTAATCCAAACTTTCTCTTAATCAAATCTGTCTCATTTTACATTTAGATTGTTGTTGAAATTATCCCTATTCTCTTCTTCCCCCAAACACTATATGCTTTGACCTTAGTTAGCCAAGGCCGATAGTAGGTATCACCTATGTCAGTGAAATAAATGTAGAATCAGGTCAGCAATGAGATGAAAGAACCATTACAACGCACCCAACCTTTTTCATCTCATTTTTTTCAGTTAAAACCTAACTTATGGCTGTGTTGGCCAGGGTTTCTATGACAAGCTAACAACCAGACATGCGTTTATATTTTTCACTTTCAGATTGTGTGTTTTCATACATCATGTTGCTGCCAATAATTATGACTGATCTGCACCCAACCTGCCCTTCAGCATTTTATTAAATCTCTTCAACGGTGACTCATAGTTTGTACAAAAAGTACATGTGTGTTAACAAGTTTTAAGAAATCCAGGAAGGAAGACAGATTTTTTAAATGTTGTGGCTAAATGAAGTGAAAGGGAATGAAGATTTTTTTCAAAAATTGTTATTTCCCAGAGGAAATAAGTTGAGCTTGATGCTCAATGCAGGAAAAATGTTTACAAGCTCTCAAAAAAGCTTTGTGTAATTTGTATTATGATAGAGTAAAATGAAAACCATTTTACTTCATGGTTATGCTCCTTTTTAGTCTTCAAGTCTGCACAGTGTGAGTACCATCTGGGTTTTCCCAGGTTTTTTTGCATCATATTTCCTACCCAAACCCTAAAGAATAAGAAATCTATTATCAGCTCCTTAACAGAAAGGGTGGGTGGAATTAATAAACCATTAAAAACTCAAATCAAACATGGGAATGTCAATATTCACCCAAACATAAGAGAAGCAATATCTCTTACAACATTGAGTTAGATGAGGGGAATTCTCTACCACAAACCAAGCTGTTAGAGTTGGAACAGGTGCCAAATCCGAAGCAATGAAGTGCAAGCAAAAGTCACTGCTAACTCCACGTAGAAGTAGAGAGACCACATGCGCATTACACAGGGCCACTTGGGAACAGAACTGTGCTCACGTCCTGAGTAACTAAGTCAAAGTGATTTTTAAGTTATGTACCTGTGCGGAATTGAGTAGCAGGATAGGAGTTTAGGGTAAAGTCTGCATATACTTTGAAAAGTTATCATATGTTATGTATCATCATGTTTTTAAGGTCCCCCCTCCCCCTTCTTTCTAATTACAAAACTGAAGCAGTCAGATTGTGATTGTGGCTTGGAGTCGCAGGAATACCTGCCGGCCCCTGCATCTACAGGAATAGCCATAAGTCTGTCCACCTGTAGAAAGCAACTTGTCTTGGAATTTGGTCTCTGGTAACGATGTGTGTTTATGGATGAAGTTTGCTAGCAACACTGAGAAGGAAGAGAGATGGCGTGTGTGATAGATCCCCTGAATGGCAGAGCTTTGCCTTCTCTAATTAGAGCTCGCCCTGCCACTCCTTGGCCCTCGAATGGGAACATTTCCCAGGGAAATATGATATTTATGCAGCCTCCATTGTATTAAAATTGCCTCCCCATCAGCTTAACCTGGAAACTATATATGAATTTAGGTGTGCATGCAAAATTGATGGTCTACCTTATACTAACTTCCAAAACAAGTTGAAAGACTGAGTTCAAATACATACTATCAACAGTCTTGAAAATTTATACACAAGGGGCAGGTAAAAATAAACCAACCAAAAATCCTCCGCGGCAACACAACTCGTAGTAACACATTTCGGTACGGTGTGTCTTCTGTCGGTTCCCTAACCACTTGGCTAAAAGGGCTGCAAAAAATTGATCTCCCAAGGCTGCAGTGAGGTCAGAGAAATTGATAACCCTGACAAGCACAGCTTATGTGAGTCTGTCTGTGTCTTGAAGATAGTGCACTTTGTAAATTAATCCTCCAAAGGCAAATATATTGTAAGGAGCTTGTTATCTCTAAAATACTAAATTGAAGAATACATGGAATTATATTGACAGAAATCACATTCCCTGTAATGGAGTTTAATATATCTGAAATCTCTCCCAAAGGCTCCCAGGCTCTCTAACAGAGAGAAGGGTCTGTTAATAGAGGTGCAATGGACATCAAGAACGAATTTATTCACCAAAATGGATTAGGCCATGTAATCAGAGATTCAGTAATATTAATCTTTGACACTTATTGAACAGAAAGAAACACTTCTGTCTGCAAACTGGCATTCCCAGTTCTCTGCTTTCCCCAACCAGGCTTTGGGCCTTTTCTGGATTTTACTTCAAAGAGGATAAGGTTTCCCCCATCATAAACACTAATCTAAAAATATTAGGACAATTAATTAGATACACTTCGTTTCAGAGGATATTGGGTTTCAATACCCTTCAAATATGACACTAGCTCTGGGTGACTATGGGAGCCTGGCTTTCAGCACACTCACAAAGGGTAATAAATCCTACTCTCTCAAAGCCTCCTGCACACACCACACACTAAGCCAGAATATTGTTGGCTGATTCTTGGTACATAATCTCAGCTTCTCCCCACATCAGGATTTTACACATTTATTTAGAAACAGTTCGGAGGCACATCAGGTTTTGAACAGCTTCAAAGTAGAAACAAGTAATTTCTCCTTTTCCAGAGACAGGAGATAAGAGGGGGAAAAAGGGGAAGGGGGAAGGGGTGCATCCATTGAATGCACCCCTAACAAAATCTAACTAAATTTAGTTATTCAATGAATTGAAAACCTGATCGATATGTGATGGTGGATTTTCTTGTTTCATACAAAATAGGATGGTTCCACTCTTTCTATCCATTCTCCTGAAAAGGGGGCGGGGAGAGGGTGAGGGGAGCCATAGAGAGGGATACGCTCACAGAGCCATCATGAAGGTGACTTAAACACTGACTTAGACGATGCCTAACACGTGATGGTTCATAAAGGAGGGGGGAGCTATGCATTGCTTTCTTTTCCATATTAGCAGAGACTCTCACCCATCACTCCGCAGCTTGTTTTCACTTTTGGATCAGACAAGCCACCAGGGAAAACAGCAGACCTGGGTGTGTCTTCTTAATGCAAAACCTTAGCTGCAGGTCGCCAGAGGGGGAAGCAGATTATGCGCAAACACAAAGCCAAATTACTTACCAATTGTTCACTTGAAGGATGGTGAGTCCCGTGTCTTGTGCCAACTGCTTTTTCTGTTCTTCAGAAGGGTAAGGGTGCTGGAAGAGAACAAAACAGATAGGTGTGTGCGCGTGTACTGTACCGTGGGCAGAGAAGGTCGTGCACATCCCATGCCAGGTGACACAGCGGGGCCCAGGGATTCAATAATACACAGATATGCTCCTTAAACAGGAGACATGTACGCCAAGCAATATTTAGGCTATTTGTCAATAACCTAAGTGTCTAGCGAAGACTAATTAAAGGTAAAAATGCTGAGGTGTGTCACTCTTATTAATGGAATACTACATCATCTAATTAATGGCAGTAAAAGACAGCCAATTACAAAGATTAGTGAAGTGTATAAATAGCTCCTTAGGATACTTGCAGAACCTTGATACTGAGTTTATCCTTTAACAGGTTTATTTGCTGCAAACATGGCAAGTTCAGTATGGTCTTCGCTGCATTTTATAGGATAAAAATAAAGACAAGCCCTTTGGATCATACGCAAGTGTACACTACTTGATGGAATATTTTTATTAGAACCATGGACTCCCAAAGCAGAACCTTTTGGACCAACTGTCTCAGCTGAGGCCTCCAGCAGCTAGGCACTTTGATAGCACGACAGTCTCCCTCCAAATGCCGTATTGCTGGATGCAAATATCAAAATTAAAGTGGGTGCATTTTTAATCCACTGTTCTTCTGAGCTCTTCTGAGAAGCACAAACAAACGCAATTCAACCAAAGTTTGTTTCCCTATCTGAATGTCAACACATGCTGGGATTCTGAACATAGGCCAATATAAGGTCAAAGACCAGCATAGTTTGCATGCTATGAACAAGCCCAGCTATGATCCTCATAAAACAGGATAAAAAAGCATTACAGGATTAGATAAGAAAACAAAATCCGTACCTTCTTGTAAGAATGTTTGGAATTCTACTGAAATGAGTTTGGGCACAAATATTTTTTGTTCAATAATCAACTATATTTGAATCAGAAATATACGTTCCTACAGCCTGGGACAGGAGCTGAGGACACGGTGTGCATCTATGGAGACACTGCCTCGTTTGAAACACTGCATCCTAATAAACTCTCCCGAGATAAAAACTGTTCTGATAGTCAACAGCCTATTCTCTTACGGGTGGGAAAGGGGACCCCTACCTCTCAACTTAACTGTCTGTGCCACAGGAAACTGAATTCTGGTCTATTGAATGTTAATTAACATAGCTTTTCATCTCATTAATAATGTCTGATTAGATGCTAAGAAGGCGCGTTAATGACCACTTTAATGCTCTTATATGCACCTTTGAATATGTTCTCTACCTATACACCTGGGATTCCTTTGCGGAGGGCAGAGATGTAGCAATTTTTCCCATAAGCATTGTCTTTGATTGTCACTTAATCAATAAATACACAATTAGAAAAAGGCTTTGCTTTCATGGAATATAGTTCCTTTCTCTAAAGAGCTCCAAGTATATTAGAGACAAGATGGTAATTAATCCCCATTATATCCCTTTGAGGGACATAAATGGAATCGATTGTCCCTCCTGTCTTACAGGTGAGGAAACTGACCAGGGGAAGGGATGGTCCGCAGCCACACCACTCAGTGATATTTCCTGTTTCCCTTCCAGGGTCTAAGCTTCACCATGAAAGAGGGATGTGATCTCTCCTCCTGGCCTCTGCCCCAAAACCTTCAGACTGCTTACCAGGGCTTGCTAGGCCCGCCACTCCCCAGCCCTGCCCACCTCTCAGCCTTGGTGGCCTTCTCCTCAGCCCCACCTCAACCCTCCTTTCTATCCTTTCAACACTCAAGCTTGTCCCTACCACTCAGGTTCCTGCTCCAATGTCACCTTCGTGTCTCAACTCAAATGCCAAGCCTTACCCACTCTACTCTCCACCTGCCCACCTTCTCGCTCTCACACCAGTCTTTTCCTTCTTCCTTAACAGCACTGCTCTCTCAAACACTTGTTCTGACTGCCTGTTTCCTTGGTGTGTCTCTACCCAGTCATTTAGCAGCTCCAAAACTCATGCCTTTGTTGTTCACCGTTCTCAAATCCCAGACTAGCATAACAGAAAATCAGTAAATAGTTGTGAAATAAAGGGATAGTCAGATGCAACCTCAAAAGGTACAATAAAAATTTTTTCAAAGCCCACAAGAGGAATAAACAATGCAATTTGAGATCCATAACACCACTTTCCTTACTTCACTCCTAAAAGTGAGTCAACCCACTCTTTTCAAATAAAAGTTTATAAGCCTCATAATAGGCTAAGATCATGTGACAATCTCCCTACTCAACATAGTGCCAGTCATCCAGGCAAAAAGCTCCTGATTGGATACTGGGCTAAGAGCAATCCTCTCTCTACGCTAAGGTTTAAAACATACCTCCCACTGCATAAAGGCTTGCCACACAAGGCAAACAAATGAATCTCTTATCCAACGAATAGAATTAAGGTGGGTATATAGTAGCTCCATGTCAACACTAGCTGAAGAATTGTACTTAGGCGCACATGACCTTATCAGATTGTACGTTATGCTGCCACTCACTGAGACTTTGAACAAGGAACAACTTTTCTAATCCTCAATTTTGTCATCTAAGAGCCATCAAAGTTAAAGGTTACCCAGGCTAGCAATTCTTACAGAGTATAAGCCTGATTTTGAAATATGAAAATTTAAGCATGCAGCTATTGGCACTAAGCAGGTCCCTGGATGAAGTCATTTCTCCTTGGCATCGTGTTATAACGTTGATGAGATGCTGTAGGAACTTGACTCTTGTTTACGTCATCAGCCGATAGTAAAATTGGTTTTGGTATGCTTTATTTTGACGAAAGGTTAAGAACCTACTCATGACGTTAAGTGAGAATGTACTGTATTTGCCATATAAAGTGGTAGACCGATGTACACAAGTGGTTTCCAATCTGGAACATTTTCTGTAATTTTCGTATAGTTTTATGGGTCCTATGAAAATCTCTTTCAGTGATTTTCAGTAGAATTAACAAACATGTCAACAGTCTCTCTTTACTATAGCTGGATGGCAGTGCCTTTGTTCTGTATTGTTAGTTGTATCTTAATAGTATGACCAGAACTGGATAAAAATTAATATTTATGCCACTTACCTTTAGTTACTTTGAAAATTGAGAATTGTCACAGTCATTTATTTGTGCTGTGTTTTCAAGAATATTTCTGCACGCCTGTTTCTGAGCAAGTTTTAGATCTAGTCTTACAAAACAAATGGAATTCACATTTTATTTATGCAAGTGGTGTCAGAAAAATTCTCTTTGGATCATTAAAATTACCTGAATCATTACAGCTTCAAAGAGCAATCAGATGGCCCTCCAAGTTTCAGTGCAGATTTAGATTGTTTTTCACATCCTGCAGTTTCTGATTTCATAATTTAAATATCATAAAATGAGAAAGTTCTACCCTTTTTTCCCCTCTGTCACTTTTCATGTGATCTGATTTTAAGTAATTGGAACAAACTGTGTCTAATTTCATGCAGCATAATTGCTAGGCAGCCTCAAGCTATGGAGACCCAGCACTCTGTCTCCATTAAACCATTTTCAGTTGTTCAGGATATATATTTTTTAATAGAAATGAATAAGCCTGGACAAGATTAAATGTCACAATAATCTGGTCATTGTTAACGGGGGAAGGGGGTATCGACAAAAATTCCTACACCCTTGTCTACGGCAGGTCAACTGCATAGGGTTTTTCTTCCTCCCAGTTCTTGTCCTTGGGGGTTCCACAAACCTTCAATTCCCTGGGGAAAAAAATCTATAATTACTAGTATTACATGAAAGCCATGACTTCAGGTACCTAATCTACCGCCAGACAAAAATTCACAAAGAAGTTGGCTTTTTAACTGAAATCCAGTATGTTTAAATATCTTAAACCCTATGCATCTTTACCAGATAAGCTTTTTGTGGACAGTAAGAGCTATTCCTTTGTAGACTTAAAAAAAAAGAAGAAAAAAAAAGACGGCAAAAACCCAACATGCCACAGGCAAGGCTGCTTCTCTACAAACACTCAAAGCCCCGGTGCATTCCGCCCAGGGCCAGTGAGGCCATAAGATGGGCAAAGGTAGACATCACTTTACAAAAGAGATAAAGACAAGTGCCATTTTAGGAAGAAAATGGGAATTTCATTCCAAACCATTGCGACTAAGGGGCTAGGTCACCCCTTGCCATTCCCCTGAACACCTCTGCTATTATTGCACCTGAATGGCAAGGACACTGATTTAAGAGAGATCAGTAGGTTCTTGTGAAGGAAAGACGGATGGCACTTGCCAGATACAGCAATCAACCTAACCACGTGGGGATATCAAAGCAAATTTGACCATTCCGATAGACAGGGACAGGAGCCCTCACCTTTGTTGTGTACATTAGCCTCATGCCATTATCTCTTAAAAGCTTAATTATTTGCAAACAATTGATCAAGATGGGAATTTGAGAAAGGATATGCAAGGGCCACTGGGAGAACTGCAAGGCATTAAGAGAGCAAACGAAATTACCTTTAGATCTTACAATAAGAATTAACGATTGAGCCGGGAGGGCTAGGCTGTGCAGTAGCTGCAAGGGTTCTTTCTCGAGTGTTTCCCATTTGATCTGCATTAACACCTCAGGAATGAGTGAAAGCCATAAAACAGTGATTATGTATGGGTAGAGCTGACCCTCCTTCCCAGCATTAAACCTGCACACATGTATTAGGCTGGCCCCGCCGGGGAGAGAAGAGCTGCTGGGCTCAGAGGGCAGAAGAAGTGGCTTGTGGGCACTGGAACCCCAGCTACAGGAAACAACTCACAGGATGGTCATCTCGATTTCAGTAATCAACACCCTGCCTTCTCCTTCCCAGTGTCAGTCTCTGGCTGAAACAGTGTCTGCCACTCTTCGTGTGTTTCTGGATCTGCATGGCGACTTCTAATAATGACCCAGGACAGCCGTGATGGCTTAGAAACCCCATCAAAGAGGAAAATGATTTCTGGAATGTATGTCCTGTGTAACAGGAATCAAGAATGTCTGAAAGAAAAAACATCTAAATATGCCTTCCTGTCAAAGTTACGTCGGAACTGTCATTGTATCAGCCCCAAAGAATAGGAAGTGACAAAGAAAATTACAACTTTCCAAAGAAAGTTCTCTCTGCACAATTCCAATTTTATTTCTTGCGGTTGGGATCGGGGAGGGGCGATGCTGATGTGAGTTGTCTGGTATTTACAAGTTTATGCTACACTGGAAGAAAACGGATTTATTAGCACAATCAAGCAGACGCTTTGGGAAAAAGGGAAACTCTTCAGTACACACAGATGAAAAATGTCCAGCCTTCTATCTTAACAGTATCCTTGACCAAATGTACCCCTTTCATCAAATGTTCCACCCCTGACGGCAAATGTGGATGCCAAGACAGTGATGAACTTTATCTTATCTACCCCGGTAACCAAGTTTCAATGAGGTTCCCTCCCTCGCTGCCTTGCCCACTCGAAGCGCGCAGTGTAATGGCAGTAGAAAATTTGAAAATAATCCTGTACAGAGCTCGCTGGTGAGATAATGGAAGGCTATGCTGCCCCTTCTCAAGCCTCAGATTAGTAATTTCTTGTGACACGGAACTGCCTCTATACCGACACTGCAAAACAGCCATAACAAAGCAATAGAGGTGGAAGCAATTTTCAAGCAAAACGTTACATGCTATACTTTAAAAGGTATAGGAATAGGTACCCGGGGAGCTGATCTAACAGGAGGAATTATGGCAACTGTCCAATATAACCCTTATCAAGGCAGTTTTCTGTTGCTTGGCTGAATATGTTGGAGGAACAATTTCAGAACTTCTTTTATCCTTTTTCCTCCAGCCCTTTGCCTCCTCCACAGCTAAGTTTAATGCATTAATATAAGTTGACCTTGAGCTAAACTCTGGTATGTGATGGAGAGATACTCCCTTTAAGACAAAAAAAAAAAAAAAAAAATCCACCATATGGCTTTTAACCATTAGCTCTCTGTGTTCTTTTAAAACTTCTACTGAGTTTTTGTCACTGGGGAATATTGCGGATCTAAATGAAAACAACCAGCTAGCTATGTATGTGACCTCGAAGTCCATAAACAGAAACTTGCTAACCAAATATATTTATATTTGTTTAACATTAAAAAAATTTTTTTTTTTGCCTACAAAAACTTCTCCCACTTTAAACAAACTTGCCGCCATGTTCCCCCTACACATTGACTATGAATAGCTTACACTGTGGCAATCACATTGATCTAGGATACTTTTTCCTTTTAAAAAAATCCATAATGCTTCCTTATTGTCTTCCAGCTTTATGAATTAGTTTTACTGTTTCAGTGAATGCTTTTTTGTCTTCTGACTGCACATTATCAAAGAGACACTTTGTGCCTCCCATTTGCATTACAAAAGCAGTGCGCTGTGCAGTCGGAGAACATCGCCTGAATGCACAGTAGAGGGGTCCTGCGTCCTCACACACGCTGGCATCCAAAGAACTGTGGGGTGGCACTGGCTAAGAAGCCAAACGTGTCTGGAGCACCATGAAGGAAGTCACAGGATTCCCACCTGCTTTCTTAAACCTCCACCAACGCTCCCAGATTGCCTCGTTGCTCAGACTCAAATGTGCCCCGTTGAGCATTCAGCACTTGCTTTTTCTGAAGCCCACTCAAACCACTTTCCAGACAATCTCTGATTTCGTGTGTATCCAGCAGTGGTGGAAGACGTTGCTAGTGGAGGTGTGCAGGTAGGGAAGTCAAGGGAGAACCTCTAAACTTGATCTTATTGAATGAAAGTGACATCAGTGTGGAAGGAAACATTGGACAATGGGTAATATTCCATAGCAATCTTTATTTTTTGCACGAATGAGGCTATCTTTAGAATGCACGGCAGTGAAAGCATTGTTTCGCAGTCAATTTAAGAGGCAAATACTACAGTGCCTTGCCTGTCTTGCCTATTTGATCCTTTAATTTCTTGTAAATATCAATTATATACAAAATAAAAACACTAAATAAAAAAAGACAAATGCTTATATTAAAGGATTTCATAGTGCTTTGTATTGGGAACTTCTTTCAAAGTTGCTTGCAATTCTAAAATAACAACAATGTTTTCGATCTATTCTTTATTAGCCATATACTATATGTTACAGGAATATTTTTAAGTCTATGCATTAAAGACATAAACTTTTGACTCTAAATTAGCAATTACTTATATCCTCCTCCTAAAGGTATTAAAATTCATGAAGAGTGCTAAAATTATTTGAACAGTTATGATTATTAATGAACTCCTTGAATATTCATTCTCTTAGTGGAAGACCGTGGCTATAAAAGGAGGCACAAAAAAGACCAATAAGAAAAGCAGATGGGAGGAGTCAGGCATTGGGGGTGGGACTGGAGGAGAAAACTCAAGCTTTTTTGAATCATTTGAAAAAATAGCTCATTTGAACTCAGTAGGACAAACGCATTACATCCATTATCTGACATACTCTTGGTGACTGGACTTGGCTCCATTTCACAGATGAGGAAGCTGAGGTTTGGCTCGGTGAGAAAACACGCACAGGGGCTCGCAGCCCCTTAGTTATGGGGCCAGGTCTGCTCTCCCCTGAGTCTCTTCACGTGGCTACGCTCTCACTGATGTTTCTTTCCCATTTCTCCATTCCCTTTTATGAGTTAAACATTTTCAAACCAAAATATAGGACAATGGAGCATGAACAAAGTTATGGATTGTGGAGAGCAGCGACTGGGTGTTTGTCTGCAATTCTAACAGCCTGGGTCCAGGAGAGAGTTGCGGATCCCACCCACCACCCCGGGGGGGGGGGGGGGGGGCGGGGGCAAACCTCAAAGGGCAGGGATGGAGCTGAGGGGTGGAAGGTGGTTTACCAGGATCTCACCTCAAATTCTCCCGCCAGCATCCATCCAATGGGATTTTATTAATTATAGCTTAGTAATATTAGCAGGAGTGATAGAAGTCATAATGGCAACATGTATTAAGAAGTAAGGAAGATCTACCAGGCATTTTCCCAAATACTTCACATGTGTTAACTCATTTAATCTTCACAGAAACGTTAAGAGGCAGACACAACTATTATACCCATTTTATAGATAAGGAAACTGGGGCACAGAAAGGACAAATAACTTTCTCAAGTTCATACAGCTGGTAAGTCGTGGAGCTGGGATTTGAAACCTGGTGGTCAGATACCAGTTGGAAAAACTCACTTCCAAACTATTTTGTCTCCTAAATGATGGGCAATCCCATTCATTCTTGAGAGTTAATTATGAATATCTGATGGTTACTACTCACTTTATGAAGAAGCTATTACCTCAATGTGTGTGCATGTCTTTTATTTCTACAACTCAGCTCTGTTAATGGAAGCAGTAGTAGATTTTGCTACAAGATACAAAACGCAGTGAGAATTAATACACCCATCACTTTATTAGTGTTCATAGCATTGCTTAAAAACGCAGCAATGATGGAGGTTAAATACAAGAACTCTCTTGAAGGTTCATAGAATCAAATACCTGCTATTCCATCCAACTACACTACAATTTGCCTTCAAATGTCTGCTTTGAAATAAATTGTTGTGGGGTTTTCTTGCCAATTACTTTCATTTCTTATGTGGCTCTTAGTCAAAGATGAGTTAAATTACAACTGGAACCATTTCATTGTAGTAGAATACTAATAAAAGCACACGAATGCTATTCACAATGCAACTGGCCCAGTCCGGTGCCCAATAAACATTTGTGGTCTGAATGAAAGAGTGCTATTGAAGTTAGAGACACCCCAAATGCCTCAGCTAGCATTTATAAGTAGATGACTTCAGATATACATCAGAAAACTAGCAGCACCATTTCAACAACTGTTCAACTTTCTCATTCACGTCTACAAATCCCCAAACAGTACAGACTGCATTTACTTTATTTAACTGTCATGTATAGAATGCCTTCCCTGTGCCAGGCAGTGCTCTCAGTGCTGATTCGCTCATTTAATCCTTACGTCAGTCCTTTGAGGTGAGTGTATTTACCTTTAAGTTACAGATGAGGAAACTGAGGCACAGGGTCTAAGTTACTTGCAAGTAGGATGGAGCTGGGAGTTGACCCTAAGAAGCTCCGCAGCCCCTGATGCTCTTAATTACCGTTATTATTTGTCTTTCTCAGCAAGTATAAGTCCCCCCAAAGTTTCTCCATAATCAGCTCTATGTTGTTATTGGGTTTATTTGTTGCAAAAGTTCCCTTCACTTTCTAGCTGCAATGTAATAAAATTCAGGTTCTCCATCTTACGGGACCCAGCACAGGACTGAAGAAACGATAAAGGAGACTGTTTTAACATACAAGCTCTTCCCCAAAGAATTTCACTTTAACAAATAAAACAAAACAGCAGCATACCATACTGGACCACTTTTCTGAAAAGAAAGTTCATGACTGATTTATACAATAAACTCCAATAAAATAAGGATCTTTTCCAAAGTGCTTACAGCTCATGCCTACTATTTCAGAGAGCATGCCAGCAAAAAGGAGACCTAGCCCCAACCCGGAGAACACTTTTCCACTTTAAAAATCAAAGTGAAAAGGTTTTGAGGCCGTTAAGAGAAAAGACAAGGAAGATGAAATACAACAATACCATTCTGGAATGAGTCTGTTGACAGTCATCATTACTGCCTTTGCTAGTACACATGCCCTGTCCAGCATTAAATATTCAGGGGAAAAATCCCTGTATAAAAAATCAAGTATCTGTAAGTTAGAAGCAAAAACAGTACACTCGATGAGAAGGTTTTCTTTTGAGACAGAAAGCCAGAAATAGGGAGAGAGAGAGAGGGAGAGGGAGAGGGAGGGAGAGAGAGAGAGAGAGAGAGAGAGAGAGAGAGAGAGAGAGAGAGAGAGAGAGAGAGAGAGAGAATGAATTCCTGCTGCTCCTGATATGACTAAAGACCCCTGGAACTGGTACTCATTCTCTAGTGCTAATTTTCCCACTTAAATTACAGCGATGGTGTAGCCTCATCTCATTAGAGATCATTGTCCCCAGTAGACAGTTGTGTTTATGGGGGACTCTGGCTGTTCCACACCTGCTGATCAGGTTGCTATGTGATCAAGGCTGCATACAAACAGCAGACTCGAGCTTGCTGGACTGCAACTGATGAGCCCGGGCTAATTCAGGGGTGATTATGTAGTTTACTGGACCACTAAACCTCTTTAAGCTTGTAATTACTGCCTATTTGAGTAAAGAACATTCAAAAGCAATTCACTGCATCATGCCTGCCACAGCTGGAAGCAGGCTGCCAGCAGTCTGTGGGGACATTAAAATCTACAGGGACGTGGATGGAAGCCCAGCGAGCAGACACTGTCAGCAGCACCCGCAGCCAAGCGTGTGCACAGCCCGCTCACCTCTCCTGACCAAGCTTACCATTAAAGGTGCAATGAACACTATAGAACGGCCATAAAGATGACAAATAATGGACGGTAATGGTACAAACTACATTTTAATGATTTCCCCCCTTTGTAAAACTAAAACTTAAAAAAGTCGTTTCACAATGCCAGAAAGAGAGAGAGAGCGAGAGAATGCATGTGCTTTCAATAATATACACGTCTGAGATTTACTATGTACTTGCTAACAGTTCCATGCAAAAAACAACTTGGAGACAATAGGCCCACCTTTTCTGTATTCTCAAAAAGACTGGGATGTAGATTCGTTCGAGATCTCTTCCACCCACTTGGCTGCTGTGTTTATAACCTTAGCTGGGAAAATATTGTGTAGCTAGTTGATTGACATTCTCTAAAATCACGTGTGTAGATTTTTTTGCTGTTAATGAATTAAAATGCTGCTCAGACACCTGAGTGAAATGTACTTGCAAGAGTCAGAGAAGATTTCGGAACAAAATATACCAGTATTTATCGATGTTCTCATTTTCTTTTGCTGTCACCTTAACAACTGCAGTTCTTTTGTATAACAAAAGTGTAAAACACGCTTTGCATTGCTGCGGGTATAATTATTACTTGTCTCTAAGTAACAAAAAAAAAAGGCTGGAACTTAATGAAGGGGGATTAAGTTAATTTCTTTTTTAGCTAACAGTTTCCTGTCTCTTCAAATGCAGACCTTGGTGAATATAATGTTCAGGGAAGGGAAATTAAGCTTTTTCACTTCCCTAAACTCTCTACTTTGGAATATTGATATTAAAATATTAAGATGATGTTTATTCTTTAAAAGTATGTAAATTTGGCATTAAATAAAGCCACAGAAATCCTCTCTGACTACTCCATCCAAAGTCCACAGATCCAGGGGGTTTATGTGTTATCTAGACATCATTCCTATTAATATTCATTAGGTGGGTCTGCTTGCATTTTTATAAGCTGTGAGAGAGGCAAAAGAAACAATCAGAATTCTTTAACACACGGGCATTATCAATTCAACATATGCCAAATAGCAGAGCACCCAGATTTGAAGTTAAGATTCAAATGCAATTTACCTTTACTAAGCTAATTTTCAGGAAAACTCTTTTCCCTTTCCCCACTGTAGTCTAAGCTATTTAATTATCTCTATTCTCTGTAACATACACTTCAATTTTTAAGAGATTATTCAGCACTATATTTTATCTTGGTTAACAACAAAACCTTTATCTTGCAATCAAACTGGAGAGAATTTCCCCTTGAGAAAAAAAAAAAAAAAAGAACCTAAAAACTTTAAATGGTTTTAGTAATAAGATTACCTTTATCTTTATGAACCTTCTTAAGCAAACCATTTTTAAGTCCCCAAAGTATTTATTGACGTGAATTCGCTGTCTGTCTCCAGGGTGGATTATGGGAGAGGGAAGAGTCTTAGTCAAATTTGGGCACATCCCCAGTGTTTGTTTCCCAAATTACGCTTTCTCAGTTGTCCAATGTAACTGGACAGGGACATGCTAGCACCACTGTGGCCTTATTTCTGTGGGGTTCTCCCTGATCTCACAGATGTTCCTGTAACACCTGGACAAGTGGGAGGAAGAGCGAACCTGCCACCGGCAAGATTTCAAGATAAAACTGGCAGAAATAAAGGGACTCAATCGAAGTGAACTTGAAGGCCAGTGTGTTTTTTGTTTGTTTGTTTGTTTGTTAACTTGGATGATCCCTTATTTCCTTCCTATTTGTATTTTACATTTTCAAAGAACTTCTATTACATTTTACCAAATGTGAGCCTCACAATTACTTGGTGAGGTTGGAAGGGCAGGTAATTTTGTCTCCATCCGACAGGAGGAAAAACAAAACTCAGAGTGGACACATGGCAGGCTCTGTGGCCACCAAGTTGTGGCTCTTAGGCCTGGAGTCCAGGCCTCCTACTTCTCCATCTCGTCCCCTTCCCACGCTACTGGAGCTCAAAGTCTATCTTGTTACTGATCAAATGGAAAGCTGCAGGCACATCTGTCAGAAGCCTAACTGTGAGTTGGAGAACCCGGCCTCTGTTTCAATGTGTAAACGTGCATTGCTTACACCCAGGGCAAAGCAAAGAACGCCAGCTAGAGCCAAAGCAGAGCACCTTTCCAATCCGTGGTCATCATTTCCAGGAAACTTAAGTGATTCCATTGGTAATGCTCAAGTCTTCCACAGGGCATTTGCCCCTTCTAACAGGGCTTGTGGAAAAGAAATATCCTTGCCCATGACTGGGTAGTTTGTTCCTCTTTGAAACAGATTTAGTTTTGTTTTCTGCCATGTGTCTTTCTGTGCCATGTCGTGTGTGACATAAGGTTGCGAATTGCATATACAAGGGGCCTGATTTCCCCTCCCTAAGACACTTCCTAGGAGGACGTGGGTCTACGGGGAAAGACACCATCTGCATAGGCCAGGAGCATGGTCAGAAGTCCATTTCTGTTTCAGGGCTGTGGTTACACATTGACAAATGACAACTCAAAGGAAAACAGTTTGGGAGTTACTGCTTTCAAAAGGTGCAGTTAGGTGTACCGATTCACTCAGTTCCTTTAGCCCAGGGACCACACTAACGGTGTGACTTCATGGAAGCATCTCAGGCCTCTTGAGTTTCGGCTTCCTCATCAGGAAAATGAGGATGTCAACTCGAATGGCAGTCAAATGAGACCACATCATCAATTTGCTTAGCATAGTACCTGGCATGTATCCAGTGCTTAGCAAAGAGTCGCTGAATCTGAGATGACGCTCAATGTTGGGTTAACCTATGTAAAAATTTATATATATATAAAATCTCAATTTGTAGGGAAGAATCATATCAGACTAAGTATTTCTTGTATTTTTTTCTAGTGCTAAATTAGACTTTCCCCCCTAAGTTTTAAAGTTTTCTCTTTATTTGGACATACCTTCAGAATACCTAAAGGCAGGGCCAGCTTCAAAGGCAGTTACATGGGGCACACTGGGCCCCCACAAAAAAGGCCCCAGGCCTGGTTTAACATGCTATTGTTACCATCTTGAAATACTTTTTTTTAAAGATCCCTCACATTTTCTTTTTTCTTTTTAAAATATGTTTTATTGATTTTAGAGAGAGGGAGGAAGAGGGATAGAGAGATAGAAACATCAATGAGAAACATGGATTGGCTGCCTCCTGCACGCCCCCTACTGGGAATTAAGCCTGCAACCCAGGCATGTGCCCTAACTGGGAATCAAACCTGCCACCTCTCAGTCCATGGGTAGAGGCTCAACCACTAAGCCACACCAGCTGGGCAAGAAGCCGCACATTTTCAATTTGTACAGTTTATCACAGAGCGGGTGCCGCTAAAAGGAAAGGAGAGTGTTTTCCCTATCAGATGTTTCACACGCAGCTATGGCCCCTCTTGAATTTATTTGAGCTTTACAGAAGTAAATAAATAATTACTATGTTCTTACGAAAAGAGTGTAAAAAAGAAAACACTAAAAAAGCCAGATATAGGAGACAAGACTGACAGTCGCGATGTGTTCAGGCCTCAGGCAGATGAGTAAGGACACTTCAATGACCCTCCAGTGGCCTTCAAGGGTTCACACACTCCTGAAAGTGCCTAAATCACCCTAGGGGACCGACAGAGGCACTGAGAAAATATTTCAAATTATAAAGTCTCCGGGGAGGAAAAATCAATAATCCGGAACCTTCAAGGTGTGAGGCCCATTCTGGCTCACTGGACGAGGGGATGTTGAGAGCCTTTGTCTTTTGGTGGCTGGGAGTCAGAAGTGGCAATTCGCCCACCTTCCTTGGCAGGGAATGAGTGGCACATTTGGCAGAAAAGTGTGCTCTCGAGAGAAGGGACCGGAGAATCTTTTGGCCTGGGCTCCAGCTCGCATAGATGAAGAGTGAGAACTCGCCCTTGCATGCCAACCAAATGCCACTGTAATTAAAAACAAACCTTTGGAAATAAAGTATTTGGAAATTATTTCAATTCCAGCACACTCGCAAGAAGAGCTCATCAATAGCTACAATTAATTCATTTGGTCGCAAGATTTTTTTTGTAAGCCTTCTTAGCCAGAATTTTACTTTTTGTTTAAGGAGGTCCAGATAAACATAGAAAGCAGCAAACTAAAAAGGAAAATATATATGTAATGGGGTATAAAGTTCCAGAAACTCCAACACATTTGTATCAGCACCTCACATCAAACCTTCTAAGATGGCAGCGCTGAATTTAAAAAATGCAAAATTGCATCATTTTGTTGATGCCAAATGATGGACTCGACTATTAAATGCATCTATTTTGTTTAATGGCTTCATTTATTTTAATAACAAAGGGAAACTAGATTTTACAGATGAAAGCTTTTTTTCTTTTTTTCATGGCTTCAGTGCAACTGGGATTTAAAAAAATCTGTGATGTTAACCAATATGTGATAATGGCTGCTCTCTGGAGCCCTATCTGATAACATTCTATGTGCACTGGAAACCTACGCTGAGTAAACCCACCAGAGTACCCCCATTTTAAGAAGGCATGATTGGGGTGAGTGTCAGAGGTCTCCTGATTGTTCCATGATTCTTTTCTCTGAATGGATGCATGTTCAGTAAAGTGTTGGCTGTGGAATTATTGGAGCAAAGGGATTAACTCACTAAAGATTTATTATAAATGAGGCAGGGAAGTGCTGCTCATATGATTTCAGGAATAAGAAAATAATTGCATAGACCTCTTTTTCCACTGTTCAGAACTCTGCCTACAGAGTTTAATATTTTGTTGAGAATCAAAAATAAATAAATCATTAACAAGTAACTTCACTTTAATCCTTAAGCCCAAGGACCCACATTTCTCTATTATACTACACTAGAGGCCCGATGCACAAAATTCATGCAAGAATAGGCCTTCCTTCCCCCAGCGGCCGGCACCGGCTTCCCTCTGGCACCCTTGACCAGGGCATCTCTTGCAGCCTCGGCTTTGTCTGGAAGGTCGTCCAGAAGGATGTGGGGTCTAATTAGCATATTATGCTTTTATTATTATAGATATCTATGGTGACTCAGGAAACCAGAAACTCATCAATTTCCATAGGAACAAAAGACACCTCCTAAAGACCTCCCTGTCAGCCACTAAAACACCCCCATTTATTCAGAATGTATAGCTAGTTTCAGGAAGGAAGGAAAGAAGGAAGGAAGGAAGGAAGGAAGGAAGGAAGGAAGGAAGGAAGGGAGGAAGGAAGGAAGGAAGGAAGGAAGGGAGGGAAAAAGGAAGGAAGGAAGGAAGGAAGGAAGGAAGGAAGGGAGGAAGAGGGGGAGAGGGAGAAAGAGAGGGAGAGAGAGAGAGAGACATTTGGCCCACTAAAAATTGTAGTGAGAAGACACAAACTAAAAGTCTTAAGTGCTTTGTTTTGTTTTAAATGAGAGCCATACCTCGAAACTCTAGAACACAACAGATGCACCGTGCCAGCCACACACAGGATGTGGAGTGATTTCACAGGCACTGCCTTGGCCCACGATGGCAGCTTGTGATTAATGACTGCGTCATCCTTGGCCCTGCCGCAGCCAGGCCTGGGGTCTGGTCCTGACACACAGCCTCCGTCCGCAGCCAATCAGCAGATGTAAGCACATAGGCCCTGTCAGGTTGACATATCATTCCTTCGACAGTGTCAGTGAGTATTAATGTTCAATTATCTGTCCTAGAAATGACCCGCGCCTTTATGCATTGTGTGATTGCGCACAGGGCACTCTGGTACTCCCAAAGACAAGGACAGAGATGGCCCCAATCAACCAGCGACCAGGCTGGCTTTCCAACACTGTCGTGCCATTGCCTGGCAGTACTAAACAGGAGGCTTATTTTTAGTTCTTTTCCTAAAACATATTTGAAAGACCAATGAGCCATCTATTTATCATCAATCTATCTATCTATCATCTATCTATCTATCTATCTATCTATCTATCTATCTATCTATCATCTATCTATCTTCCTTTCAGCATGTGTCTATGTCAATAGTCCTTAATAGTTAGATAGGGAGACTTCAAATGAGTCCTCTGTGGCTTGCCCATCACACTGAGTCAACCATTCTTTATGTATGACAATGAGCTGTTCATTATGTGTGGGGTGCCTTTTTATTTAGCGAAGCCAGATGTATATCATTCACCATCAAACCCAAATGACAAGAGTAGACTCTTCTGGAGCAGTGTCAAGATCAATTCAACTTCAGCTGGAGGATCTAAAGAAATCTGTTCAGCCAGCCAGCCCTCCTTCCCATCGTTAAAAACGAGGCCTCTGGCAGAGGATGATTTAAGAAGCATACCTACCTGAGATCGTTTTGCTTGTTAACCTTTACAGTTGCTCAAATGTTTAAAAATATTGTGCTGATTGGTTGAGGTTAAATTAAAAATCCCCCCTTTCTCTCATATATCATGGTAAAAAAATTTTTTTTATCTTAGTAGACAGCTGCATTTGCATGGTTTTCGTTGAACTCACATTCAAAGGTTATCAATAACAAGTTTGCAAACTTCTCCTCCAACCAGCACTGAAAGATAATGTACAGTAATTGCATGATAACTTCCTCCATAACTGAGATAAAAACTTGAATGCAATCTCGAGTTCACCAACCTACATGATAGTACAAACTTCAGAGGCTCAGATGGGGCTCCAGGAATTTTACCCATGATGCTAGTTTTTCAGGAATAGAAAATGCAATTATTTCTCTTGTGGAAAACCATTAAAAATTCATTATTTTGTCATAATTTTAACATGTGAAAAGGAGGTTGATTATGAAATGTACCTATTAAAAGTCTAGCCTGTCCTTGGTCACCGTGCAATGCCTAAAGCTATTTCTACATGTATTTTCAACTGTACTGTGAAAGTCCTTTTACCTTTTTTTTCTTTTTCTTTTCTTTTTGGGGTGTGTGTGTGTGTGTGGTTGCGTGCACACGTGCTATGCTCTGCCTACTGAGTTCCCAACAACGATTTTTTCCAAATGACTTCCATTATCCTCCAGCTCCCAATCCTACTTCTTGGACACTCAGCGGTTGCCTTTACCTCCTGGTCTGCTAAAATATCTGAGAGAATAGCATCTAAGACTCCCCACTTCTCTATTTCTAAATATCTCTACCTTCATCTTCTCCTGGTTCATACTTACTGCTAAACTCTTACTCTGAGAGGCGATCCCATCATCACTCTTCCTACTCAACCCCTCCACTGCCAACTTGTCCTTGATCCTTGCTCTATTAATGTGTCCCCTTCTGTGTTTATCGTCAGGTGGTCCATTCTCTGTTGCCTAAGTATCCAATTAGTCTGTGTATTAACAACTTACATGGAACAAGCAAAACCATGAAAGATGGCTGAATTCAATTCTATGTGTAAGCATGTTCAAATCTCCCTTCTCCTAAATACCAACACAGGAAAGAAAAGCCTTCCCTTCTTGTTACCACTTCCTCAAGCTCCTGCCCGAATTATCTCCTTTAATATATTTCCTCAAGCAACTGCAAAAGGGTGTAGCCTTGCTGTCTCATTGCAGCATCGCCCGAATGCCTCAGAATACAACTTCCTTCTCGTTCAAAGGCCTCAAACAGTTCCTTTAAAGGTCAGAGATGATTTTCCCATCGCCATGGCAGGCCCTCTCTTAGTCCCTCTCCTTCATAAAACTCTCAGTAGATATCATCAAGCATCTATGACAGGACTCTGAAGATCTAGAGATGAGAGATTGAATCCTGACCTCATAGGGAGGCAGCTCCTAACTAGAGTAACCATGATAAGTGCTCTGTATCAGATGACCCCCAGGTGCCATGGGTGGAGCAGCAGGGCCATTTCCTCTCTCCTGGGGAGGACCAGGAATGGCTTTCCCAAGCAGTGACAGTTGAGATAAGATGTGAAGGATACAGAACAAAGTGTGAAGTGGAGAAGGGGGTCATGGAGGTGATGCATTCCAGATAAGGGAACAGCATGTGCAGCTGCAAAGAGTACAGGGCCATTCAGCACCTAAGGGGAACTTAAGCCTTCAGGCTTGACTGCAACCCGGTATGGGGAGTATGTACGGAAAAGGCCACAGAAGAGCCTGGGCTCTCAGTGGGCCAGTGTCAAACCTCAAAGCATCCTTGAATGGCATGCCAAGGATGATGTCCTGAGGGCAGTAGGGAGATATTGCAGGATTTTAAGTAGGGGGGAGACTTGGCCAAGTTTTGTTTTAGAAAAGTCACTCTAGTGGCGAAATGAGTGTCCATAAGGGATCAATATTAGAGGCAGGGAGGGTAGTTAGGGCGACAAGCAAGCAGGAGACGAGGCAGTGGGAGTGGGGCTGGAATGGCATAAGAGAATGGAGACCTGTTTAGAAGGGAGAACCAATGGGGCTCAGGGAGTGAGCAACTACCTGTGAAAGGGGAAGGAGAGGGGGGACTTCCAGGAATGGCTCCTAGGTTCCTGGTCAGAGTTTCTAGGTCCAGCGGGATGCCATTAACTGAGATGAAGATGACAGGAAGGGGAACCAGTTCCAGGACCATGATGGATTATGTTTGGAGATGGCCTTTTTCACTTTCTTATCTTCCTTCTTTGTCTTAGGATATTAAATAGTTGGGGCTGGTAGGGACCCCAGAGATCAATTCAGCCCACCTCCACATTTGACAGAACTCCTGCCTGCTACTCTGTCTCATTCTCTAGTTATTTCCTCCCAAGACAGCCTTTAAAAATAGGGGGGAAATAAGCATTGCCCCAATTCTATCTTTGACCTCCTCCTTTTCTCTTTCAGGACTCTCTGGGTCCACGACTCCATATACATACATCCCTAGCTTCAGTGGAGGTAACACCAAAGCCTCGTGCTTTCGCCCTAGTAATACAGTTTCTAACTATTGGCCATATAACTCACGTTTATGTCCTGCCAGCTCCAGAACCACAGCATATCCCAAACTGAGCTCTTCACCTTTCCCCAAACCAGTTCCTCCTTCTGACTTCCCGTCTCTGTGAAAGAGACTGCAGATACCACTGCTCCCTCACTGCCTGACATGAAACAGGGAGGTGACCTCGGATGCTCTTCTTTGCCAAATGTCCACTCCTGAGTGGTTATGGAAATGGCATCCGAATCAGACGGACTTGAGTTCAAATCCAGCCCCTGCCTCTTACTGTGTTCCCTCAGGCAAGTCGTTTAATCTCTGTGTGAAACTTGGCTTTCTCATCAGCAAAATAGATGAGACCCCTTAGAGCAGTGGTTCTCAACCTTTCTAATGCCGCGACCCTTTAATACAGTTCCTCATGTTGTGGTGACCCCCAACCATAAAATTATTTTCGTTGCTACTTCATAACTGTAATTTTGCTACTGTTATGAATCGTAATGTAAATATCTGTGTTTTCCGATGGTCTTAGGCTCTACAGCAGCAACCCACAGGTTGAGAACCGCTAGCAGGGTCGTCTAAGACCATCGGAAAACACAGGTATTTACATTACGATTCATAACAGTAGCAAAATTACAGTTATGAAGTAGCAACGAAAATAATTTTATGGTTGGGGGTCACCACAACATGAGGAACTGTATTAAAGGGTCGCAGCATTAGAAAGGTTGAGAACCACTGCCTTAGAGGGTCATGGTGGGAATTCAATGAGATAAAGCAAGCAAGTGCTTAGCAGAGGCCTACCAAAGTGGGGCCGGCGTGGGAGCAGTCTGCCCCAGCAGGGAGGAGTATTTCATTCACTGACATTATTTAGAATCGCAGGTACATGGGGATAATAATAAACAGACACACTTTTTGTGATTTGATACTACTTCTAAATTCTCTACATATGTTGCTCCAAGGACAGACAGCTCCCTGGCCCACCTTGGCACATCGCTTGCTCTCAGCATAGTGTGACACGCACATAGTGTGTCAGCATGAAGTATTCCTGTGTATGAAGTGCCAGGTCTACCTCCCAAATCTCTCCCACCCATTTGTTCCTTGGCACGCTCACAACCACAGCCTTCCTACCTGAACTGTTCTAATTGTCTCCCACCTGTTCCCCTCCCTCTAGCTCTTTCTACCAACTGCACCCCCAGTTACATCTGTGCCCTTTTCAAAGAGCTTAGAAAGCTCTGAGATGTGCATGGTTCCTTGCACATAGCAGAAACTCAAAAACCTTTAATGGCCCAACGTACATTGTCATTCAGAGATACGGGTACATGCAGCCTAAAGTTTAGCCATCATTTACGGTGGTGAAACACAACAAGCCAGTCTTTGACACTTGCTTTCTCCTGCTGTGCGGTGGCATTAGGCCCTCGCATCATGGAAACCATTCCAGCCACCTCCCCACAAACCAAACAACGTTAAGGTTTTCCTAGAGAAGGGCCCTCTGCCTTCATCTTGCTGCTGGTATAATCGCCTCGCTCTTGCTGCAATGCAGGGGGCAGAGCCACAGCGAGCTCTAGGGACAGCATGGCCCCCACGCAGGGACTCCACAGCTCTGGTGGTGCCACAGAGCAGTTCTGAGCACTTTGGAGTAAGGGTGGGATAGGTGTGGCTCTGGTGAGGTCCTGCAGACCTCTGCCGCAGGTCTCATCAGATTTCATCCGCTGTGCATGCCAGACAGCTAGCTCCCAGAGCAGTAGCAACCCATCCCCGTACGTGTCGAGGTGCAGAAGTGGTGAGACCCAATGGGTCGAAAACGAGGGCTCTGAATTTTCTCCCCCAGCCTCTACTTCATTTGGACGCTAAGATCTTCAGCCTTTCCTATCCCGCCTCCTTCTGCAAAACGTTCCTTCTGTTCAATGTGGGGACGATTATTAATTGTAGGGTCACGGGCAAACTAACTCCTTCATAACTAATAAGCTTTGAAAATCAAAGGGGATGATAGCCTGATTTTTGAAAATTCGAAGTGTGCTTATAGCCTGATTTTTGAAAATTGGAATACATGCTATTTCAATGCATGTGTCTTTCGCCTTTTTACCGTGGAAATTCACCCCACCATGGACTCAGTCACTCTCTTGAACTCTGAAGTGATGGATGTTGCAGAGTGCTCAGGGTTTCTGGTCCAATACGAACACTTTTAGGGAGTGAGTCCAGCGCGGCCTGTCGCCTGGGTAATTGATGATGTTTTCACTGCAAGGTGTGGGCCTGAGACCCACAGGGCTCAATGCGGGGAGTAAATAAATTGACTTGACTACATACATCTCTTACCCAAGGCTCCTGATCCACATAAACTCATTACTGCCCGGTGTCCTTCCGTATTACCAAGAGGGGGTGGCGATACGTAGTTCTGCCAACGGTTAAAGCAATGCCTTTATTTTTATTTTACATTAGCAAATTAAACACTTGGTTTGTTGTTACAGTTCTTTGCGAAAATCTGGTCTTCGCTCGATTCACAATGAATTATAAATGCCTGCACCAAAACAAAGAATCCTCCGCAATGCCTTCCGATGTTTGCCTCTCTTCCTAATTTTGATTTCTGGGTCCCATGGCTTCCATAAGAGAGAGCATGGCGGGGCACACACGTACTGTATTTCAAACAGAGATTTTATGTAAGCTTATTTTTATAGTGATTCCGAGAGGAGCTGCTCTGCTTTTTATCTATGCAAACTGGAAATAAAGTAGGCACCCTGCCAGCTGCCTGCCAGCGGGCCGGGCCCGGGCTGCCATGGGTGACTCGCACAATGACATCTAAGGGGTCCAGAAAAGAACCCTGACTAATGGCTTTTGGATTCCTTATGACCTTTGATCCTCGGTGACTTAGACCAAAATAAATGATCTGATTTCAAGAAACTACATCCAGCATGTGAACTCTAATGAGTGAGAGAATTTACCTGCTAAGCAATGATTAATAGGTACATGCTACTTACAATAATTCCTTAGATCTTAGCCAAACTAAAGAGAAAATACCTTTCAGATGCTCACTTTCGAGAACAAATTCATCTTCCAGGATACTGTGAAATTTGAGAGTGCCCAGGGCAGATAAAGTACACGAGGCAGCGGAAATACAAAAGGATTTCCTGGAGCAGACAGCAAGTTGGCGGGCAGTGCTGGGAACAAAAGCATCTCTGCATCAAATGTATGTATTGTTTCTGTACTTAGCGACTCTGTGCCTTTCTTACTGACAAAGGCTATCCGATCTGGAGGGCTGGAGCCGGAGTGTGGGGGCCAGCTCAGCACTGCACACGCGGCCCTCCCTCCATGACAACCTCCACCAGCGCACACTGCCCCCAGAGCTCTGAAGCCAGATGGGGTGAAGCGAAAGCTTCCGTGTCACTCAGCCTTCAGAACTACCTTTTCTCCCACACTGAACACGCCAGGGCATTGTCAACAAAGCCCCAAAGGAAAAGACTGTGTATCTGCAGAAACTTTCTGCGGATTAGAGAGACCCAATGAAAACTCTGATACTCATTGAGGGCACTGAAACTCCCTTACATGATACTACAATGGTGGATAGATGTCATACATTTGTCCATACCCATAGAATGTACAACACCAAGAGTGAACCATAATGTAAATTATGGACTTTGGGTGATAATGATGTGTCAATGGCGGTTCATCAATTGTACGGAACGTACCACTCTAGTGGGGGACATTGATAATGGGGGAGGCTGTGCATCTATGGGGGAGGAAGTATATGGGCCATCTCTGTATCTTTGCCTCAGTTCTGCCGTGAGTCTAAAACTGTTCTAAAAAAAATAATGTCTCTCTTTTAAAAACTCTTTGCTATTCAAGAGAAAGTTTTTGTACGCTGAAAAGGAACTGCATGTTGGCTGAGGAAAAACAACAACACTTTAGTTCAATTGACATGGTTGAAAATAATGGGTTAAGTTTCCAAATTAAAGGGAAAAAAATCAAAATATAAAAATCAAAGATGGAGGAAAGCAATCATCTTCCCACTTAAAATCTGTCATCTCATCCCTGGGCCCTAGACTCTTGCTCTGCAGAGTGTGGTCTGGGGCCCAGCAGCATCGTGACCTGGCAGCTCTCACGAAATGCAGCATCTCAGGACCCACCCCTCTGAACCAGACTCTTCTTTAGCAAAAGATCCCCAGGTAATCTGAGTGCACACTAACACTTAAGAAGCACTGCTCTAGAAGGAGCAAATGTTCTGTAGTCATTTCCATTTTTAGATGGTAGACTTTCATTTAAAGTTACTATTTACACCTCAGTTAAATTTCCAATTGTGTGCTTTGCTAAATCTCAGGATACAGGTATTCAGAGGAACGCTGTGACTATTAATGCTATATTGCAGATAAATTAAAATCAGGAAAATATCTTCTATTTACACTAAGCAATCATTCCACTGCTCTCCATCATATCAGCCTGGCAATGTTTCTGGTGATTGGACTTATCACAATATCACCTTTAGATACTGATTTTCAAAACCCAGAGGCAGGCTGGACCATGTCTGCTTTGTCATAAGTAAAGAAGGAAGTGATCAGTGTCTAAGTTTACTCAGCATAAGAAGGTAAAAGGACACTTCTAGCCAGCCCAACTCTCTTTGCGACAAAAGGCACATTCTCCCCAAATTACCAGGATCAAGATTTCAACCCTCCATTTTACTTTGGTTATGAAAACCAGTCTTGGTCCCTGAAGCCAATACTCAAGTTCATTTTGCCCCACTTCTCTTTTCGTCTCCCTATCTCCAGTAGTCAACAAACCAACACTGTGGTCACATTTACATCGTTTCTCTGGAAGTTGGTATTGGGAACAATGGATGGGAAAGGAAACACACTGAGGTGCTACCAAAGGCCTGTCTTCTCATTCTGAGAAGGGAATACCTGCCACTTAGATCATGAGAACAGCCCTAAAAATTCCACCTGCTGGGACCTCTGGGACATGTTACCCCTGTCGGTTCAAAGGAAAAATATAGCATCTGTGGCCCTGAAAATTACCTGAATCATAATGCCACATCCGAATGGTACTTTACAGATTTTTCCAAAGGCTTTGAGCATCTATCCCTTAATTAAATCTAATTTGGTTTCCAGCCTTGAGTGTTATCGAGCATATTCACCTCACGATGCATGGAAGTTCAACATACATCATCTCCACCTTCCCACTCCTGCCTTATGAAGATGTTTCTGTGTGGGAACATTCCACGTTGATTTATGGTGCTATTGCAACAACTAAGCAACTAATCTTCCAGTGGAAATGTAACGCATAAGAACAACCTAACTGAAACGTATAAATCCCACATATACTTAAAAAATATTAGTCTGTAATTTAATACAGCAGAATGTTCCTAAGCCTATATAACCTTGCATGCAGAAGCAGTTTTTCAAGCATTAATACTTAAATAGGTCACAGACACCACATCTGTCATTCTGTCCTGAAGTCTATGAGGCACAACCAAGACTATGCTGGCCTATTGATTTTTCTAGCATTTGCTTTAATTTACTTAACCATTGAGAAATCCATCCGTACATAAAGGACAACTGTCCATTACGGCCTCATTTGCAGACATTCCTTCCCCTCGTTGTTGTTGATTTTTTTTTTTTTTTTTGGTAAATATTTCCCTTAAATTGCTATGTGTTTACAGTGTAAAAACGAATTAGGAAAGTGCTCACACCTGTTTCTGTTCGGTAACTGCTGCACTGAGGTATATGTAATGTGCTTAAAGATAGAATAAATATCTAGACATTATTACATCTGTGTGCAAAGGGTGGTAAATTAGATCCTAATTACATTAACAGGGATTCTGCCTCCCAGCTTAAATTTTACATGAGCACTCTGCAAAAAAATCCAAAAGCTCTGCTGTGGTTTCTTTATGAGCTGGTGATTACAGCTACTTCCTATGCGGTCACTAAATATTCTGTTTACAAATAAATGAAGAAGCTTTGAGCCAACTTGCCAGGGTAATAATCTATTTTTTTTTCTTCCCCCTCCCTCTTCCCGACAAACCCTCGCCACATATGCATGGCAACAATCAGGAGCCCTGGCTTCATCTAATTACTCCATCACATCATTTCACAAATTGCCTTGTCGCTGGGGAGCCCAGTGCAAAACACGCTCACAGTGGGATTGCAGGCAGCAGCTTTCATTTGCTACTCATTCCTTGTTAAATTAAACACGAAAACACCAGTTGTGTGAAAGAAGTCAGAAAGAATGCCTGCAAATGAGCCAGGCCAGCACTGCTCCTGCTTACCATGTCACCCAATACATTGTTGGCAACAGGCATCTCGAACAGAAGGATCCCCTTGGCTGGCCCGCCCTTATTTCGATGAGGCTGCGACAATAGACCGTCATCAAAGGGCCATGAAGGAACAGGCTGCTCCTCCTGA
Organism: Eptesicus fuscus; assembly: GCF_027574615.1. Taxonomy (NCBI): domain Eukaryota; kingdom Metazoa; phylum Chordata; class Mammalia; order Chiroptera; family Vespertilionidae; genus Eptesicus; species Eptesicus fuscus. The sequence continues at coordinate 39,341,009 of NC_072488.1, read as the reverse complement.
AAGTGAGCTAGCCCCCTCATCCATCAACAGGAAGCCTGGGCACCTTACTGCAACATCTGATATCCTCAAACCCCTGTATTCTTTACCCTCCCTGCGCCACGAATGCCTGGCCATGATCCGCCCATGAGGACATGGATTTGTATTAGATGAATGATGCTAAGCCCTTTGAAGGTATAAACAGTACACCATATTTCCATTCTGGCTGGAAAGAAGGAACCAGATTCCACTAATCTTGAAAAGTTCCCAAACGGAAAGATCATCAATCAAGTTCATACAGTATGAGATGATTTCCTTTTAAGTATTAATGCCTTGCATGTTTCTGAAACACATCAAGATAAATGCTCACCCATCTCTCACTACGGATGTGGGTGGGAGGAAAAGAGTGTACGGTGGGTGACATTACGAGAGGGCGTGAACCTGAGGTTGCAGCCCTGGAAGCTGATATTTTTATATCAACAACTAAACGCTGCCACTGGTAATTAAAGGTATTTCTTTGTAGCTCGGGAGCCAGCAGGGTCAGGTACCGTTTTACATCACAAACCAGGCCTTTATGCATGTAGATCTGCCAGCATTCTCTGCGCAGGGAGGAGACGACATTAGCAGCAGCTGTCTCCCTGCTTTTACACTGAACATTCTATTCAGACAGACAGGTGGAGTAATTTAAAAGCCAACGTGGTGCAATTTCGATGTGACTAATGTCACTGCCTACTAAAATGCCACCATTACCACTGTTTATGGAAACATTACTAAAATTACATTTTATTCAGAAGAATTTCAGGATTCTGGTTATTACTGGCTTTGAAATGATCAGACCTCAGTGTCATACCCCAGAGCGGTGGCTTCATGCTCCAGGGTGTAGCAGCCTCCTTGGCGGAGAAAAAAACAGTCGGATTGTAGTTTCAAGAGTCATCGGGGCTGCATAAGCAGTTTCTTCTATCTCCATAAAGCAAATTAAAGACATAGCTCTTTGGCGGCCTGGCCATGTGACAGGCAAAAAAGCTTCAAGGAGCTAAATTCTGTGCTAGAGGTTTAGGTAGGATTTGTCTGAGGAAAGCTACCTCACCCTCAAACTCCTATCAGATGTTGTTAGTAACAGACAGGGCTAGAGACTTCTATGTCTCCGTAAGGAAGGAGGAACGGTCAGTGTTCAAAATCTGAAATTCTAGCAATGAATGATTATTATAAATGTACAAAACATCAATAGTTGTAGCTGTGCCATTTTTTTATGGGCAGATATGTCTGGAAAAAGAACCTAGATAGTAAAGGACCCCCCTCCCCCGCCCCGCCACCTTGACCTTTAATTGCCAATAACCATCAGATGGCATTATGGAGATTTTGGCACAAATATCTGGCTCACATTTTTATTTAAAAAATACTAATTAGCTAACTCATGGAATGAGATTATAATTATACTTTTGAACTCCCACAAAGCGATTTGATCTGCTCTGTGTGAGAGGCAACGTGGTGGAAAGCACATGGAAATGCAAGTCAGGAGATCCTGGTTCCAGCTCAGCCAGTTCCTAGCTTTTGACCTTGAGAAAAAAATCATTAACTTCTCTAAACTTCATTTTTGTCATCCTGCCTACCTTATGAGATTATTTTAAGAATCAAGGGTATATGAAAATGCTAAACTACAAAGTACCATAGAGACACATAATTTTATTTAGCCTTTTGATCAAATTTTCTGCAGCTATTAACAGGACAGAATAATCCAATGTCAAACTGGCCAAGCAATTAATAGATAATTTTAAAAAAACATGATAAAAGCAACATTATCTAGACAGGAGAGAAATTCACCTTTTCTTTCTTTTTTTTTTAACTTGGTATCATAAATATGTATTATAACTTTATGAAAATGAAAATAATATTCAAAATACAACAAAAATGTATAAAACCCTTTGTCCAAAACTGTACACATAATGCAGCAATCCATGCATAAACAAATGAAACCAAGTCATATTTGTAGAGTTTCTCCCCCCAAGAAGTTTGGAAATTGCTTTTTCTTTAAGTAACAGATAGGAATTATTTCTACACTTCTATAAACTGCAATAGAAATGACATCCACTCAATCTTCCTTAAGATGAGTGTCTCCATTATGAGACGACACCTCCTGGCCTCTGGACATCCTGAGAACTTCCTAGACACTGAAATCTCAGAGGTCATCGAGTCATGGGAGACCACATGATGTCTGCAAGGATGCTAGCAGCAAAATTAATGTGAAAACTGATAGAACCCAACCACAGAACATTACGAACTGAGAGGCAAAGACACCCTAGAAGGTGTCCGTCCTATACACTGACACCCTTTCGTGTAGGTGTGCAAAGAGAGAACAGCAGGAGGACATTCCAATACAAATAGTTAAGTCAAACCAAGGTCTCCATTTTAGAATATTGTGAATAATATATTTAAAAACCTAGGAGTTTGTATCTCATTTAAATATCAATGAATGCAAGATATTTGTATTTACAACACTAAGTTGAGGTCTATCTTTTCTTTATAGTGTTCAAAGACAGAGCAATACATCCTACATAGGGACCCACACCCCTGGGGCTATAATTTGCTGTGTGAAGGCATTTTGCAATGACAAAACAACCACAACAACAGCAAAATTACCAAGGCCTAGAAGGTCTTTAAAATGTTAGAAAATTGCCTGGCATAACTCTTTCAGCTGCTCCTTTGCTCATGGAGACGCTCCACAGGCTCACCAGGACCAGGTGCCTTCTCTGAGTCCCCCGGGACTTTCTCCTGCTCTGGACACACTGAAGGGAGTACTGAGTCCGCTACCCAAGTAACTTTCTCAGGCTCGGGACAAGCAGTATTAAAACACCAGCGCCCTGTGAGTAGCCGTCCTTTTGATGTGAGTCCACATAACTATCATTACAAACCTGGAGCCTTAATAAAATAATTTTTGCTGCCTCATGGCATCAGGATAGCACAGGTAACCTGGGGCCATGACCGAGAGGGTTTTGTGACCCAAGCCACAGCCCACTGCAATGTGGTCTCCACTATTGGATTACTCTCTGGTCTGGCTTACTAAGCAGGAATGGAATTAGAACGATAAACATGGAAGTAAAAAGGATACATCTTCCTCACTAGGATTGGTTCAGATGGCAGGGGTTCTGAGAGAGCTGTCCTATAGAAAACACCCAGGTTTGGAGGGACATGCCTGCACACAGTTAAGCTCACACTTCTGTAAGAAGGACGGAGGTGTGATGAGGATGTTCTCAGCGACCTCAAACCAAGTCTCCTAGATGCCATGGCATATAGATTTACTTCTACTGGCAAAAGAACAACCAGCCAAGCCCAACCAAACCTAAACCCTGGACCACCTTTCTAAAACGAAACCATCGTGTTCTCTCTCCACCAAACCTTCACACTTTAAAGCAAAGTACCTTCACTAGGAATCTTAAACATTGAGAAAGCGAAAAGCCAGCTTACGCCACATCACATTCCTAAGGGTTGGACTGCGTTAGTCTGAGAAACACACTCACACACATCTACCCGATGCTCCGGTTTTCATCTGAGAGATAAATTGAGCAGGAGCAGTTGCACATTCATTGACCGAGGTTGATATTTTATCTTCCAAAGTACATCATCACTAAGAGGAATGAGAGGAAGACACGATATTGATATGTGCTTTGAAGTATAAATGCTGGCTAGTGTTCAAAGAGCTACGTGCATCAGCAACCAGCAACTTAATAAATTGTGCTTCTATGGGCACTTTCGTTTTGAACCTAATCCTTTATTTAATTAGCCCGATTAAGAGGATATCAGAAAGCCAAACTATAGCGTATTTTTTACTTAGCCTTGGAAACAGAAGGAAGATTTTAGAATAATCTGACAAATTGCCAGCCAGACTCTCCACAAGTCCCTTCCAGAAGGGACCAATCGTCAGTAAAACGAAAGAACCATTTGCGCACAAAAATCTCAACCACACCCAGAAAATAACAGAGTGCCCCAGTCAGAGCTCATCTGCTTGTGAGTTCTACTAGTATATACCTGGACAAACGGGCGATTTTAAAGTTGGACATTTGTTTTTACTTTTGATTGTTTTCTTTCCCGCCATGCCCTCCTCTTCCAAGGACTGTAATTACCCCAGGTCAGAGGTGCAGAGCCGAGATGGGGAAGAAAGGCTGGGGCGAGGGGAAGGAGGTGTGTGGACGGCTGGGCGGCTGGGCGAGAGCTCGGCAGGTCACTAATGGCCTCTGGGGCAACAACTTGGAGAACAGGCTGATGCTTCGCCTTTGATCTTCTAATTCACAATGATCATTAGTATTAACTCCGATTCTTCTGGGTGAAGAATTCCAGCTGTAGCCTTTTCAGTGTACCTGACCTAAGAAAATTCATCACCCATCCCATTAGGATTTCAATAACCCGCTCAGAAAAAGAAAAAGGCAGTTGCCCCAGAATCCAGAAACCACCGCTTCATTATTTAAACAGAGTTTCGATGATGTACATCACAGAAGAATGAGGGCATTCCAATATTACCCCCAAGTAATTAAATAATCTATTCTATTTTCCTCCAGGGACAGATGATTTCCAATTGGGGAAAAAAAAAAAAAAGTCAGGGTTCCTATCTAATCAATGGTTGAAATATGCTATCTCCTAAGGAACTGAGATCTTTGAAAATTAAAATGCAGGGATTTGTCATCCGAGGCTGGGTTACTTTCAGCAAAGCCTCCCTGTGACCCATCATCATTACTAAGGAATGTGAAGGTGCAGGACAACGCCAGGCAATGGAAAAAGGAATAACTACAAAGATATTCTTCTTACAGATTTGAGAGAGCTCATTTTTTACATGGTACGTGGACATCTGGAAGGGGGAAAAAATCTCACTCCTTCATACTAGTTTTCAAGTCTCCTCATTTAATAATATAGCTACAGATAACACATAGTGAGGAAGGACTCAAAGTGAGCGGCCGTCTCTACCAACCACCTTCCTTGGCTCAGGAAGATAGGTTAGGACTCGTTTGAAGGTAATACTCTGTACTCCCCTCATTGACTCTGCAGGCAAGAGTTTCAGAACATAGTCTTCCTGTTCACTACCTTCTTAGGACGAATGGTAGCTGAAGGGATGCTAGCTGGTAAGACATAATAAGAAGATACATTGTTAAAACTGGCCAAGTATAGAAACGAGGATCAGAGAGAAGTAGAGATGGGAGGAGAGGAGCAAATGCCTTCTACTCTCTGTCTACTTGCCTACCCATCTACCTTTTTTGATCAACATTGTGCTCGCCTGGATCAGCAGAATGGGTTATCTGGATACCAATTAGAAGGACTTTTTCATTGTAAAAAAAAAAATTCCTAATGTTTACAGAGTAATTCTTCCAAAATTGCAAGCAGAGATATCACACTATGATGTCTCCAACCGATCTTATTACCAAAAGCAAAACCAATGAAACAACATCTGTCTCTTCTAGAGCATTCAATTCCCAATTCAATTCCATTTACTCCATCCTTAGAATGGCAGACCCACAGGGCACTTTTCATCTAATAGTGTTTCTATGGAAACACCATCCTCAACCTGGAAGATTCTACTGCCCCTCACATTGACTTAATCCGCATTGAGAAAAAAAAATCTTATAAATAAGAAACTGAGACAAATTTGGCCATAAACAAACAAACAAACAAACAAAAACTCCAGGCTCTAAATCCACAAAAACAAATAAACAAAACAAAACTAAATAGCAAATTGTGTATCTGACTTCCAAACAAAGTTTGTCTCTATAGTAGCCAATAGGATCCTCAATATCAGTGAAAGAGTAGGGAATCCAAGAGAATGCGAATGAAAATCAATTCTCCTTGAGGGTCACCTCCCTACCGGTCAATGCCAACCAGATGCACCACCCCTTGAACGGTTCCTTCCCCTGAATCTGCAGGGATGCATTTTAACAACCTCCACTCTTGTAACTTTCAGGATTCTTGGGACACACAGCAGCTCCATGCAGGAAAATATGTCACCGCATATTTTAAGTAAGAACCATATTAACCGCTTTTCTATTTAGATTACATTTAAACCTGCAATGTTTTAGGGCAGGAGGAAAAAAAAAAGACTTGATTTTTACCTTAAACATGGTATTTATTCCTTCTCCTCATTTTCACTAGGGCACTGTGTAGCAAAATAACCGCTAATATGAAAAACACATCCAGCTTAAACACTACAACACAGCAGGTTATATTTACAGTTGGAATAATGGCCTTCAGAAAGGAAAAGAAACCTTGATGTGGCGCATGCCCCTGAACTGTCACTCTATAGTGACTAATGTGCCACTATTAAGTACTTTTTAATTGTTTGCAATAATTTGTCTTCAGGCAAATGCAAGCATTTCAATTAATAAAATGCTTTTATTTTCTTTCTAATTCTCTTTTATTATCTACATGTCAGTCTTTCTTTTCAATCCCAGGGAAGAGTTTCTTTTAGGAGACCTTCTCTAGTTAGCAAAACTGGCAAATGCTCAACTAAGTAGTCTAAGCTGAAAATTTACATCAGTGAAATTTCTTTTTACCCCATATCACCAAAGTTTAAAATCTCTTCCTTTGAGAGAAACCAAGATGGCGGCATAGGTTAAACACCTAACCTGCAGCCGGGCACAACAATTTCAAAAATACAACTAGAGGTCAGAACGGACATCGTCCAGAACCACAGGAAAGTTGGTGGACTGAAATGCCCACAGCTGGGGGGAAGGAGAAGGCCACGGGGACAGTCGGGGAAGCCGTAAAAGCCTGAGGTATGGAGAAACGGGCGGAGACACGAGCACACGCGCCTGCGGGGAGGATGGAACCGGAGAGGAGGGGGCGGCTGATGACCTGGCCGGAGTTCACTGGCAGGAAGGAGATAAAGGCTCCGGAGTGCGCTGAGCACCGGCTCCGATTGCACTGAACCCCATTCCGGGCGAAACCCTGGGAAACTCACTCACTTTCGCAACTCCACCGCCCCTGCAAGCCGCCCGGCCCGGGACGCTGGGGACGCCGCCGCAGCGGCGGCGGCGCCCGGAGCCCGGCGGCCTCCCAGCACCCGTCCCCGCCGCGCAGCCCCCGCGCGCCTGGTGCCGCGGGCCACGCGCCCCGCACACCGGACGGAGGCCCGGGCACCCGCTCAGTGCACCTCCCGGCGGCGCTAGACTTCAGTAGAGTTGACTGAATTCAAGGGATTAAGAAGTATAAATTGGGGGGACGCCGCGGCGGCGACGTCCGGAACACGGCGATGGCGGTGCCTGGAGCTCGGCGGCCGCCCAGCGCCCATCCCAGCCGCGCGGCCCTCGCGCGCCTGGTTCCGCGGGACGCGCGCACCGCGCACTGGACGGAGGCCCGGGCGCCCTTTCCGTGCACCTCCCGGCGGCGCTAGACTTCAGTAGAGTTGACTGAAATGAAGGGATTAAGAAGTACAAATTGAGAAGTTTGAAAAAGATGGCGGCGGAGGTTAAAGGCTGTTCTGTTGCCTCGCACCCAGCGAAATCGGAGGGGATGAGGTGTGGAGGTGCGTGGGTCTGGCTGGTGGCGGGGGAAAGGGGCTTTTGTTCCAAACCTAAGGGAGATTAGCTCTCCATCACCCTGAAACCCATCTTCTGGCGAACCCCGGGAGACCCAGATGCCTGCGGGGAGAGGCGGGACTCTTGCGGAGGTGCGCCCAGCAATCAGTGTTTGCTGTGCTGGAGTGCGGAACGAGGGGACTTAGATACATGGAAGGCAGAAGGACCAGACTCACAGCCATCGAGGCTCGCCGCACCATGGCCTGTTGGCGCCCTGAGACCCCGCCCCGCCCTGGGACCCGCCCCGCACGTTTTGAAGACCTGCCCCGCAAGTCTTGCAGGCACACCTGCGCCCCAAGCAACGGCTTATGCATGTGGGTGGCCTGCCCTCTGGCAGCGGACCAGATGATCTGCTGTTCTAGTCGGACTGCTCCAGGGCCACTCAGACAGGAGGAAGAAACTACAGTTTTTGCTGTAATCCTTGCTGAGTGCCTAAGGCAGTAGCTGATCTACACCCCATTGGAGACCCAGAAACGAGGGCATCTAGTGGTCTGTGGGAGATGACACCAGATTTCAACCACGTGCATAAGGGACACATTCAACGGGAATATTCAGTGAGCGCCAAAGCTTTGCTGCACCAAGACCCGGCCCATAAACGTGTCTCCTGCACAGCAACTCTTCCTTTATAGACGAAGAGAGCCCCCCCAGTGACACCAACAACAATCAAGACTTAACTATACAAAGGAGGACCAAGATGGAGGCATAGGGCGGAAGCCTGATTGTTGCCTACCACAACAACTTTGAGACTACGACAAGAGAGCAGAGCAGACACCATCCAAGACCACCATAGGGCTGGCTGAGTAGATGCTCTACAACTAGAATAAAAGAGGGGTATGTGGGATGATGCTGATGCCGGTGACCCAAAGACCACACTTTAAGAACTACGGCTCAGGCGACACAAAAGAACTATGGCTCAGGCGATACAACAGCGGCCTGGAACGTGCTCGGCGCAGTTCCCCCCGCGGTCTCCGGCTGAGGGGATGGCTCCACTGGCAGCCAAGCACGGACAGACGAGCCCCTATGAGTCATGGGGTGGGAGACTCCGCGCTTGCTGACCTCTGAGTCCGTCAAGAATCTCAACGCCCCGGAAGCGGCCAGGTGCGCATGCTCGGCGACCGGCCACCGATGCAGACCCAAGGGCCGACGCAGCGACGCCAGACCGGCCCACCGCCATGCACCGGGTGCACCGGAGCTTTGCCGAGCCGCCGCCCGACGAGTTCTGCAGCAGCCATACTGGAGCTCTGGAAGGATGGCCAGGGGAATTGCTGAGGGGGGATTGACCGGCAGGAATTGGGATCGGGAAGACGGGGCCCCGCTGAGACCCGGGTGCGGGCGGGGTTGCGCGCCTCTGGGCTCGGGTGTGGTCACACGCCTCTGGGTATAAGTGAGGCCTCACGTCCCTGGGTCTAGGTGAGGCCACATGCCCCTGGGTCCAGGTGAGGCCGGACTCCGGGTCCGGGTGAGGCCAAGTGCCCCTGGACCCGGATGACGCTGGATCCCATGCCCGGGCGAGGCCAAGCGCCCCTGGGTCTGGGAGAGCCCACACACCCCTGGGTCCAGGCGAGACCATGTGTCCCTGGATCCGGGTGAGGCCGCGTGCACCTAGGCCCGGGTGAGCCCAAGTGGCCCTGGGTCTGGGAGAGGCCAAGCGTCCCTGGGTCCGGGTGAGACCATGTGTCCCTGGATCCGGATGAGGCCTTGTGCACCTAGGCCCGGGTGAGCCCAAGTGGCCCTGGGTCTGGGAGAGGCCAAGCGTCCCTGGGTCCGGGTGAGACCATGCGTCCCTGGATCCGGATGAGGCCTCGTGCACCTAGGCCCGGGTGAGCCCAAGTGGCCCTGGGTCTGGGAGAGGCCAAGCGTCCCTGGGTCCGGGTGAGACCATGCGTCCCTGGATCCGGATGAGGCCTCGTGCACCTAGGCCCGGGTGAGCCCAAGTGGCCCTGGGTCTGGGAGAGGCCAAGCGTCCCTGGGTCCGGGTGAGACCATGTGTCCCAGGATCTGGGTGAGGCCTCGTGCACCTAGGCCCGGGTGAGCCCAAGTGGCCCTGGGTCGGGGAGAGGCCAAGCGTCCCTGGGTCCGGGTGAGACCATGTGTCCCTGGATCCGGGTGAGGTCTCGTGCACCTAGGCCCGGGTGAGCCCAAGTGGCCCTGGGTCTGGGAGAGGCCAAGCATCCCTGGGTCCGGGTGAGACCATGTGTCCCTGGATCCGGGTGAGGCCTCGTGCACCTAGGCCCGGGTGAGCCCAAGTGGCCCTGGGTCTGGGAGAGGCCAAGCGTCCCTGGGTCCGGGTGAGACCATGTGTCCCTGGATCCGGGTGAGGCCTCGTGCACCTAGGCCCGGGTGAGCCCAAGTGGCCCTGGGTCGGGGAGAGGCCAAGCGTCCCTGGGTCCGGGTGAGACCATGTGTCCCTGGATCCGGGTGAGGCCTCGTGCACCTAGGCCCGGGTGAGCCCAAGTGACCCTGGGTCTGGGAGAGGCCAAGCATCCCTGGGTCCGGGTGAGACCATGTGTCCCAGGATCCGGGTGAGGCCTCGTGCACCTAGGCCCGGGTGAGCCCAAGTGGCCCTGGGTCTGGGAGAGGCCAAGCGTCCCTGGGTCCGGGTGAGACCATGCGTCCCTGGATCTGGGTGAGGCCTCGTGCACCTAGGCCCGGGTGAGCCCAAGTGGCCCTGGGTCTGGGAGTGGCCAAACGTTCCTGGGTCTGGGTGAGACCATGTGTCCCTGGATCCGGATGAGGCCTCGTGCACCTAGGCCTGGGTGAGCCCAAGTGGCCCTGGGTCGGGGAGAGGCCAAGCGTCCCTGGGTCCAGGTGAGACCATGTGTCCCTGGATCCGGGTGAGGCCTCGTGCACCTAGGCCCGGGTGAGCCCAAGTGGCCCTGGGTCTGGGAGAGGCCAAGCGTCCCTGGGTCCGGGTGAGACCATGTGTCCCTGGATCCGGGTGAGGCCTCGTGCACCTAGGCCCGGGTGAGCCCAAGTGGCCCTGGGTCTGGGAGAGGCCAAGCATCCCTGGCTCCGGGTGAGACCATGTGTCCCAGGATCCGGGTGAGGCCTCGTGCACCTAGGCCCGGGTGAGCCCAAGTGGCCCTGGGTCTGGGAGAGGCCAAGCGTCCCTGGGTCCGGGTGAGACCATGCGTCCCTGGATCCGGATGAGGCCTCGTGCACGTAGGCCCGGGTGAGCCCAAGTGGCCCTGGGTCTGGGAGAGGCCAAGCGCCCCTGGGTCCGGGTGAGACCATGTGTCCCTGGATCCGGATGAGGCCTCGTGCACCTAGGCCCGGGTGAGCCCAAGTGGCCCTGGGTCTGGGAGTGGCCAAACGTTCCTGGGTCCGGGTGAGACCATGTGTCCCTGGATCCGGGTGAGGCCTCGTGAACCTAGGCCCGGGTGAGGCCACGTGCCCCTGGGTCTGGGAGAGGCCAAGCGTCCCTGGGTCCGGGTGAGACCATGCGTCCCTGGATCCGGATGAGGCCTCGTGCACCTAGGCCCGGGTGAGCCCAAGTGGCCCTGGGTCTGGGAGAGGCCAAGCGTCCCTGGGTCCGGGAGAGACCATGTGTCCCTGGATCCAGGTGAGGCCTTGTGCAACTAGGCCCGGGTGAGGCCACGTGCACCTGGGTCTGGGAGAGGCCAAGCGTCCCTGGGTACGGGTGAAGCCAGATCCTGGGTCCGGGTGAGGCCGTGCGCCCCTGGATCCATCCGGGTGAGGCTGGGTCCCAGGCCCGGGTGAGACCACGCGCCCCTTGGGTATGGGTGAGGCCACGTGCCCCTTAGTCCGGGTGACGCCGTGCCCCTGGGTTCGGCCGAGACCAAACCAGAGGGAGTCGGACCTCCATTACCACCATTTGTCCACCATCCAGAGCTGAGGGGTCAGTGCTGACATGTACACATAAGGAACTACTGGACATCGAAATTGGGTCTCAAAAGAACTGTTGGTCCAGGGGGAAGCTCGCTACAGATTGATTCATTTGCCTGTCAGCATAAATATTATTGCTCGTCTCACATTCAGTTCTTATTAGTATATATCTAGTGACATATGATCTCGTTCATCTAGAGGAAATGATGAACAACATAGACTGAGGAACAAGAACAGAACCAGAAGCAAGGAGGCATCGATTGGACTATCGGGCCTCAGAGGGAGGATAGGGGAGGGTAGGGGGAGGGTGGGGGGAGGGGGAGAGTTCAACCAAAGGACCTGTATGCATGCATATAAGCCTATCCAACGGTTAAGTTCAACAGGGGATTGGGGCATGCGTGGGGAGAGGGGTGGGATGGGAATGGGGGGATGAGGACAAATATGTGACACCTTAATCAATAAAGAAATTTAAAAAAAAAAAAAAAAAAAAAAATCTCTTCCTTTTCCTTTCATTGTTTTCATTATGCACACATATGTCCAGTTGAGCTTGCTAGAGACTGTGAGTCCAAGAACGAAGCTTTAGCTCTCTCTTTGGTGTAGTCAAATGTGCTACTGATTAAATCTACCTGTGGATAACTAGAAAACGACACATTTTCTTATGCAGCTGGGTTGCAAATCCAGAAGGTTTTTAAAAAAATTCGGGACCTATTCTACTGCTTTAACACACAAATGCTTCAAAGCCCTTTCAAAGGCAGATTTTTTTTTTTCAACTGAATAAGCCCAATGAAAAGACTGACCCATTTATTTGAAAAAGAAAACAAATAGCAATTTGCTTTTAAAGAAGTGTGTGAGGTTTTATAATATGTCTTTGGCATTTAATAGATTGGTTTTTACAATTTTCTAATTAATTATTATTGCTATTGTTTCAATTAGCCAGAGTCTCCATTGCTCTTTTATATATAGCAAGATTTAAGAAATAATTTTCTAGATAAGTTGCATTAATCATCAAGCAAGAATGTATTACATTTAAAATTTGTACATAGTCTTCCAAATGAATTGTGCATCCCTGGAGTCCTCTCAGAGCTTGCAATGAAGTTGCTAAAGGATTAGTACTGAAATGTCAGTAGTGACTTACATTGGGACAAATCACCACAAAACTCTACAGGTTTTCCCATAGAACTTATTATAATCAGCTCCTGACTATAAATATTGCCTAAGCAGTCTGTACACTCCTTCAAGAAGCATAACAAGACAAGGAGAAGGGTGTTCCTTGTAACTGGAGATCTATTTGCTCTTGCAACTAGAGAAAAGGGAAGGAAATCTTTCTCATTGGGGAAAGAGGGAACATTTTTCAATATACCTCCTACCTTTGCTTTTTAGATGATATTATGAGAGCACTTTCTTTTTAGAGACCATTATCATTATCAATATTTTTGTCTGAGTGGATGGCAGTGGGATGGGGCAGGAGCATGTGGAACTATCCAACAAACCACGAGGTAACATCTATGAGCATCCATAGAGAGCCAGAGAGACATGGATATGGGTTCCCCTTCAGACCCCAACACTGAAGGAAATCAGGTAGTTTAAGATTAGCTCCCATTACAATCACCCCAATAATATGTACCACTGAAAGCATTGCAATGCAGGTGAAGTCATGCTGGCTGTTAAAAGGAATTCTTTGTTTTTTAAAGGAGGTACTATAGCTCTCTGCAAGGTCCTTCACAAGGATATAACCTAGGAAACCTGATGGATGCATAAAAGAACTTGCTTCCCTCTCTCCTGATTCTATCTGAACCAATATTTGATTATATTTTATTCAGGGGCACCTGAGCTGCAAATAAAGCCAATGCTCCTTTGCCGATTGAGATGGAGGTTGACAAAATCTATTCATTTTTTCTGTTAGTACAGGAAATAGAAATATTCAGGGTGGACCCGATTTTTGTCCCCTCCCCACACTCATCCTCCAGCTCAGGTTGGCTGATTAGCACAGGTGATGAAATATCAGCAGGGTTGCATCAGCTCTATTGACCAACTACCACGTCTCATGTCCTGCTAGTTTTAAAAGCCCCCCTAGACCCTAGTCCCCCGTCTCCCCTTCAGTAGTGCTTGATAATCCTCAGTAGCAGACGTGCACAAGGCAGATCTCAAACTACCCACGTATAGCAACAAGTGTCAGATAGGTAATGGCACCTGACTCAGATTGTAGGCAAACCTAATAGGATGTTAAAATCAGCTAAGCAATCTAAATCTTCAACTAACTACCAGCATTCACCAAGCCCTAAAGCTGATTCCAAACGATCAACATCCTCTAGTAACTGTTTGGAATCGTCGTGGGAAGAAATGAAGGGTGGAAAGCATTTTTTTAGTTACTCCTGCTGCTCTCAGTTTTGATTTTGTTCACACGCTGGATTAGACCCTCGAGTGTTATTGGAGGCACAGCCTCTGTCCAGAGGGGCAGCACCCGCGTGGCCTTCCACATCCCCTGTCTGTCTCCCTGCATCGGAACAAGTCACCGAAGATCATGGCTTTGAGAGTGGGCCAGGGTGTAAGGGTCAACAGGTCAGGACAGGTTTGTGACACTGCAAAATTCACTTGAATACTTAAGAAAAACGTATGACTTTAAGAAAAGTAAACTGTGCTAAAAATGGTAACATAAAAGGTTTGCTCCTGACCCGTTTTAAAAGGCCAAGATTCTTCGTATTGGTTCGTCCTTGGCTGGGCTGTGCTACCCCCTGTCTGAACCCATCCTCTGTCCCTCAGAGTGGGAGCCCCAGTCCCCCGAGTCAACGATTTTGCTGATTTTTTAAAGTATTATTTTACTCATCAATTTTCCTTTTGTCTTCTTCCTCAGATGCCATTAAATCTGTATGCACTTCCAAAAATATCCACCACAATATTATGATTATAAATAGTTTGAACATGAAATTCATTCAGAACAATAACCAAACCAAACAAATCCCTCGGTGGCAGAAAGCCCCAAATCTCCCGTTTCTCACATCTCCAGGAGAAGTCCTGCAGTGAAAACAGCAATACTCACACAGACAATATAAACTGTTACCCGGCTTGAGAAGTCACCAGGGACTACACAGGAAGAGCTGACTCTATATTGCTGTTTTCCTTTACAGTTCTCAATACAGGGGCCACTTTCACTGCGCAGCTCTGACTCACAGGAGCGCTGGGGAATGGCAGCCGGCGCATTCACACCACTTAAAAGCAAATTATGTGCGCGTTCTGCCATTGCCACAAGATTGAAATTTTTGCGGACCATTCGTTATAAAGGTCCGCGCAAGCATTAGAAGAAATTAAGTCCTTCTCTCTGGGGTTTGTCTCACTTGCTTCTTACTGGGAGCTGGTTCTAAGTGCTAAAGAGGCACCCTGAGAGAAGCAACATCATTAACAGACATACTTAAAATCACAAGTGCGCATGAACGCCTACACCTTAGGGCGGATGAAAGTTAACAACATTGCAATAGCGAACTTCAAATCCAACGCCTCATTGGGGGTAACGTCTTGAGGAAATAAGTGCAGACACTTTTGTGAAAACTGTGGGAAGACAATGATTTATGAAATATTCCAGGTCCAGAGGGATCACGTTTCCCCCATTTTTTTTTTTCTATCAAAACTGTTTGTCCATATTTAGTTTAGATATGTCATTTAGAATCCACTTACTGTTAGATGCTGGAACAGCCACGCCCTCATGATATTTGTGGCTACTTTGGGAAAGATGCCACGCTTTTTGTGACGCTTTTTGTCCTTATCTGGATCATCATCGTCACCTGTGCTGGGGGAAGCTACACTGTTGTCCAAGCCATCACCTGCAAACATAGTGAATCAAATTTTGACTGATGCTACCTTGACATGCTTTATTCAAATAGAATGCCTTTGGATATAAACAAAACCAAAAGAGCAATATAAATGATTAATAGTTTATTTGGTACTGTTTTCTTTTCGTTTCGTTTCTTTTTCAAGACAAAGAGGAAGAACAAGGCCTAGGCTCAAAAGCGGTCAGGTCTAAGGAACTTCTTCCAAAGAACAGTGCGAAGGTCAAAGGGAATGGAGGGAAATAGCCAATCTCTCTAGCAGCTCTGTTGCCATGGTAATTATTCAAATGTGTATAGCTGAGACATGTGAAGTGTATCTCCTTTTGGGGAGTTAAACATGATGGCAGCCATTAGCAGAGTTGGGCCCCCGCCTGGGTATTCAAATCCCACATGGAGTCATTGATGTCAACTTGGGAGAAGATGCATTTGAGATATCAACTATTTCCACAAGTGATCTATCTTAAGACTAAATTAGGCCATGGAAATGTAGGTGATCTGTCATATAAGCAGTTTTGACATAGGAATGCTTCAAATAGAATATAATTTTTCTTGTCATAGAAAGAGAGAATCAAGTTCAGTAAGGGAAAACTCCCCAAATTGTTTTTTAATTAAAAAACAATGACTATTTAAATCAAATAAAGTGATGTTACATGAACAGTCCATTGGAATTATATTACCCTAGTAATACAGACAGTGTGTAACATTTCTTCTACGTGTAAATTTTCTTACTGAAAAGTCACCTGCTTACATATGTCTGTATATGGGATCCTATTTTTTCTATTGATTTTTGGTAGAACAGTTAAGCTCCTTCTTCTAGAAAACATTTTGGCTTTGTGACACCATAAACTTTAAAATGTAGGATTTCTTTTACAATGTCATGTCTAATAAGAAAAAAAACATTTTCAGCCCATAAAATCACACTGTCCAAAATAAGTCATAAGGTACAAATGAAAAGGAAGCACTTGGCGTTTGGTTGCAAAAGCCAAAGGAAAAAACAGCAGCAAACTAAACCCACTCCACTCAAAAAGTAGCTTCAAGCACGCATCTCTATCCGGAGCCCCGGCTCTTGGTGGCAGCTGCTGGCTTTTAGAAAGGGACAGGTTGACCTGGGCCAGAAAGAAGCACTATACAGCAACAAGGCTTAGCAAGGAGGTAACAAAAGTCCTCAAAGCACATTCACTGGGCCACAGAAGTCCCTGGAGAGCAGGATGCGTAGCCCAAAAAGAACTGAGTGCTTTGGTGAGACACATTTCCCGGGGACTGTATATTGCTCCAGGAATTCCCATAGTCCGTATTTCCAGTAGCCTAGATATACTGCACACAAAACGAGTTCTCTATTTTAATTTCAGTCTAATCTATCGCAGTTATGTTATCATTATCAATTACAGCTGCCTCAGGAGACCCTCCCCCACCCCCCAACTAGCCTTGACTGGTACTGAGTTAAAGTTCTAAAACTCTGTTGGGTGAAGAACAGACCAATTTCAACACTTCTGCTATGATTGCAGCGTGAGCCACGCACCCCCCCCCCCCAAAAAAAAATGCTTGCAGAACTTTGCAGAGTTTACTTTTCATTAATTTAAAAAGCCATACATTTTATTGTACTTAAAATCCATGTATTTTTGTTGAAGTTCCTACGGAATCCTAGCTGTGTTCTCAGCAGAAAAGATCATAAAGCCCCACAGTGCCAAAGCCCTCGGTGTATGGATGAGGAACGCGCTTGTGTTCCTGTTGGGTGGCTTGAGGGTCACCCTGCCTGGGCTGGAGCCGGTGGGTCTGTGCTGGACCAGACACTCCCATCCCTAAATCTGTACTCCTCCCATCCCACCCAACTCTTTATTTGCATAGCCAAGTGTTTTATAAAGCGTCCCCTTGGATTTGCCTAACAAATTCTTTGTAAGTCCAGTATTTAAAGAGGCTTTTTATTCAGAGAAGCAATTCACCATATAAAATAACAATTCATTAAAGAAACATGAGCAAAGAAAACAACTCAACAGCATTTAAAATTTCAATGGGCTAATCCACTTGCAACAGGCAAAAGGTAACCAAGGAAAAGAAGCATATTACTCGATCATTGATTAAAAATGAAAAGCTTCTAACCTAACGACACAGCCTTTCGCCACCATGACTGTTTTCCACCTTTAAAAAGAAAAAGAAGAAAAAAAAATAGCCTTTCTATCCATCTCCAAACCCCCTCAGATTAATTTAGCAGGCAAGGCCTAGTGCCTGCCTAGAAGAGAATTCATTGATAATTTATGGAAATATCTACTATAATCCAGCGGAGATGACTTTTTTCCAGCTTTGTGCATCAATAGATAATCAAGGCCTTAAAGCAGCCTTAGCTTCCCATTACCTCGGGCAAAAGAATTCCTGAAAGCGTGCCTTGAGGGCACCTGAATTATAGACTCCATTAGGAGAGGGAGGCTTTCTGCATTCCATGTGTAACACTCGCCAGAACCTTTCCTGTTTATTTCTGCTGTATGAAAGCAGAAGCATTAGGAACAGAGTTTTTTTAAGTGAAGACTTATGTAGATACAATGGAGCAACCTTTCAAGCCGGAGCCAGATCACCCCCTTCAGTCCCTGCCAGTGACCTCTCCCGAATAAAAGGTTTCTGTTACATCATTAGCTCAAGCCAAAAACAGCCTTGGCTTAACGCACAGTTTGTTCTTCCTACTGTTTTTAGGCAAATACAGCTACTTTACTCCCATCTGGGAGGGAAATTACACTGCTGGGTTGTAATCTAAGACAAGATTTTCATTGGAAGCAAATGCTTTCAATCCAGTGTAAATACTGGTGCATGTTCAGAAAAGCCTACAATAATAAACCCTGCTCCTTCCCGACACAAGTCGGGGAAATGGAGAAGATGGGGACGGAGGAGAGAGCATAATAAAGCACACTATTCTAAAAGCAAACACTTCCATGGATTTTAATAAATTGCTTAACCTCCCCCGCTTTTTAAAAATGGGAAAAAAAAGGATCTCGCCACGTCCCCACCTCAGAGGACCCTCTACATGGTCAGTTGTACCTCTAGCGTATCCATTCACGCTGCAATTGGATACAGTCACCTCTCTGCGGTCTCTGGAGGATTTATTTCCTTTTTTTATTTTTAAGATCACTAAACAAACTTGGAGAACCGCCGGCGGACCACACGGCAGCAGGCCGCAGCTCTGAACCACATTTGTAAAATGTCAGCTGTGACTTCATTCCTGGAGCTGACTTCTCCTGCCGCCAAATGAAGGCAAACTGAAAAGGTGGAAATAATCATAAAAATGATGCTAGTCCATAAACAAGCTTACAGCCTCATTAGGATAGCAGTAGGCTCCAGTGGGTGATTTATGCTCGTTTTGCTGATGCTATGAGGAAATGCCATCGGGCGACTTTGGCCAATTGCTAATGGTTCCTGACAGCTTCTTAGCAACTAGTGCAAGCCACGTTGTGGCGTTTGCTAGTGACAGAAACCGAAAATGTCATATTATCTGCCCATGTGTCATGAAGTCCGTGTGGCAATTAACTAGCAGGCCAGTGACTGAGGGGCAGGAGGCTCCTGAAAATGGCCTTTGGCTATGCAGAGGCAGCGGGCGCCGGGCGCAGGCCGGCTGCTCGTATGCAACATTCTAATGCAGAAATCCACTTCCTTGCCACTTCCAGGCTCTGATGGGGCCGGGCCACTCAAATCCCTTCCCCTCCCTCCCGACCCCCACTCGGTGAAGTGAAACTCGGGGCTCCTCTCTCTCTAGGCCCCGGCTCTGGCTGTTCTCAGAAAGCGCCAAAGCGATCTGCTTTGATAGGAGCATCCGAACGGCTCCTTAATTGGCAATACCTGGTTCTGTGCTTTTTGGACGCTGCGTTCAAAGGTGCCGGCTGTTTCGGGGCTCTCTCCCAAATGGGTCCGAAAGGACTGAGGATCACGGACGCAGGCGCATTGCCTGTCAGATTGCTGGGAGCTGAGCACCTGGGTGCCACCCCGAGACACTGTTTTTAAGAAACACCAGGCTTCTAACAAGCAGCGGGGAGAGAATCTTGGCCACACTTTTCCGTTTCCGAGCTATCAAAACCCTGCTCTATATGTCAAACTGTCAAGCCTTTCAGCGTGGGCCATTTGCCCTTTCAAATAATATTTAAGAATTGTTTTTACAAAATTTTATAGGCCATGGTCTAGTGAAAGAGGCCAACCAACAAAGAAAGGAATTTGTACTACAATTCGTCTACGGACAATTTCTTGCGAGACCTGGGCCTGTCCCTGCGGAGCAAGGCAGGTGACCTGTGGCAGCTCCCAGGCTGTCAGAGAGCTCAGATTTCAAACACGCTCAACTCAAACATCCCGAGTCGCCTATTTAAGCATGCCCAGGCATTTAGACTGGGCTATCTCGTGCCTTTCAAAGCAGGATAAAGCGGCATTTATCGCATTCAGGCCATTCAATGGGTCAGGCTGACCGTGTCAGCAGGGGCTCCTCTCCGGCAGGTCAAAGCCCTGCTCCCACTTTTCTCTCTCTCTCCTAACTCCCCCACCCCCAGGACTGCCATTCCCAAAAACCCTGTTCCGAGCGAGGCAGAAACAAAACCCAGAAAAGTGCCTGAGATTGACATCACCACGGACCGGCACTTCCCCTGTCGGCCGGCCAGCAGGTTTATAAATAAAATGTGGTGTCCGTCAGAGGGATCTTTATGTCACAGCGGCAAAACTTCTAACGACGGATCCGAACTTTCCACTGCCGGGGCAAGCGGACGTGTAAGGTTGGGGACCCCCCCATGTTTTGCTGGAAGTCGAATTGGAGGCCACCCCAGCTGCAGGATCATTTCATCTCCAATTTTGTTTCGAGACTCTGTAGTTTCAGGCCACATCCACTCCTTAAACTTTACTTTTTTCTTCCTCAAGTGTTTAGAAATATATAGTGTTTGTCCAAAAAATGCACCTCAACTGAAACATCAAGGCCATTCATAATCCTATCTTTCAATACTGACCAAATTCTATGGTGTCTTTTTTTTTTTTTAATTAAATGTATTGGGGTGACATTGGTCATCATGAACATATAGGTTCAGGTGTGGGTTTCTATGTGACAAGATCTGTATATTGCACCGTGTGCCCACCACCCAAAGTCAAATCTTCTCCTGTCACCTTATCTATTGTGTCTTAAAAGTTGGATAAATGGGCAATTCACAAGCACACATAGGCCTGAAAATCTTGCGTTGTAAGGTGGCTAAGTTTCCATCCAATGACGGGGCTTCTCGTTCTCTCGTCTGTTTCCTCACATACTACGTCCACATGAGAGAACATGGAGTGTCACCCCTGAGGAGGTACGGAGAGCACGCCTGCCTTTCCAGGGGCTGGTGGTGCAAACATTCCAGCAGTGTGGGGAGCTCAGGTTTCCTCTGTAGGGGAGCCATGCATTCTGGGTGTACCAGGTTGTCAGGAAAAACCTAAAAACTACCCCAAACCCACTTCTCCAGATCATGGCTGTGTCTACTTAGCCAGGAGTGAGATGGAATGATGTTTCTGTGTTCTGTTAAGAGGATAAAGGGTGCGAATACCCTTTCTTAGCCACCAGTGAGAACACTTCAGAGGTTTTAAGGTGTTTTGTCTTCATTTAGAATGTGTAACAGCTGCCAGATGATGTTTCTAAAACATCTAACCCTGGCCCTTAACATCCTTCTGTGGCTGCCCTCTGCCTTCGGGATAGAGGTCGCACTTCTCTGCCTGGCGCAGGAGGCCTTTGATGATCTCTCTCCTGGAGTGTTTCGGCCTGTCTGCTGCTGAGTCTGCGTGTGGGCAGGCACACACCGCCCACCCCATCCTGAGCCTACGAAATGCTCTCCAGATTCCACCCCACGGGCCGCATTCTCATACCTCTCCGCATTTCCTATGCTGGTCCCTTTCCCGGGAGCATCCTTCCCGGCAAACTCCTTGGTGACCTTTCCAGTTCAGCTCAACTGCCATCTCCCATAAGAAGCATTTGTTGGACTCTAGCTGCATAGGATCCCTCCCCTCCCGCCTCCCAATCCTGAGTGATTTTTCTTCTCCCAACATTCCTCCATCCGACACACATCATCCTGGACTAGGACTAGGATTTCTGTACATGATTAGAGGACACCTTATAGGACTTGATTATAGGATATGTGAAAGCAGAGACTGGGTCACACTCTAAGATTCTCTAACCCGAGGGTTACCCCAGTGTACAGGGTACAAACTTGTCAATTGCTTATTAAACAGACGAGTAAATGCATTTACTTGCCACTGCATGGGGAAAACCATAGTTTCAATTTCCAGCTGTTGTAAATTTTTGTGTGTGTGTGGCTACATACCTAAATTAAACTCCTGAAAAAATTCACCAGTGTAACTCAGTCAACTCTAAGGAAACAATCGACATGCGTTTCTCCAAAGCTGGGAAGTTTCCTCGGGATCTTTAAGCTCATCTTGGCCAAAAGATAAACTAAGAGTTCAAGTAACAGTGTTCTTTATAATGTATGCCACAGCCCTTCAGAAACACGCTCCTACTTCCTGAAACCATAACTTAAAGCTATTTACCTACCTAAAATTTCTTACAGTGTGTTCATTTTCCCTGAGCTTAACTTTAAAAGATAAAGCAAAAGTTCTTTGTTTCCTTCTGCATTTTTCCCAATGAATTAATTACATTATCCCCCCTTTACACATCTCCCGGTTTTACTTAAAGGAAGAAACAGCTGTCTCTAAGCAGACAATCTGACCCTGAGTGCAGACTCCAGATTCACACTTTGTAGCTATGGTGCTAAATGCAAAACTCTAGAATCTGGCTTTTCGGGTTTTGCCCAGTCATTGTATCAGTCTTTCCCGCAGCATCCTTCCACACCTGCCTCAGCATTTCTTCAGCAGGTTACCCGAGGACCTTAGTATCTGATACTAGGTACAGATTGCCATGTCATACAATCCTAAGAGACATGAGGAAGCATTTTGTATGATGAATGAAAACAATACAACCCCTAAGCCTTATTCCATATTTTCAAGAGAAACACAGCAGACTTCACATAGCTCAGACTCTACAGCCAACATACAAATATGTAAGAGTCTAAATCCAATGGTTAACTTCTAAGTTTAACTTTAATTAGGGTCCTGTTCACTCAGCCTCCCTTTTGCATCTCTTCTCATCCTTTGCTGTTGAAGGTTTCCTTGTTCTTAGTTCAAAGTGCTTCTGAGTTGATTTAAAAAGAAAAGAGAAAAAAAAGGAAAGCATATTCTCATATATCTTACTGTACCACCCTTGGCTTTCCTGAAGATTGAGGTGGTTCCTTTGGAAACCAAGATAAGGAGTTAGATGTTGGCACCTGCCAGGGCTTTCACAAATGCCCATGCTACAGATATGCCAATGGCACGGACCGAAAAGATGGACGTAAGAACAAGCTGACATTAAATAAACATAGTGTTGGCACGTAATAAAAAGAAATGTCTAGATATGTTTCCTAAGGTTGGCTTCACAGAGACTTGCCATGAGGCTTTTCCTTTCTAGTTGAATTCAGGTTTGTTAACCGGTGTCAAAGAGTTGTTAATCGTTAACCACTGTGGCCTGAGCTCAGAGCCTTACTGTGCCCTTTAGGGGGGCCCTGACATCACAGAAACCTTAGGGAAGAAACGAAGAATCAGAGCCTGGAGAAAGCAGCTCTCTCTATGAATGTCCTGCTCCCTTTTCTAAACAGGAAAATGTAGCCCTTAAAAATGAGCCCCAAAAGATGGCATAGGTGACCATCTTTTTCATAAACAGTCATCCTTCGAATCCATTCATTCATTCAAGAGAAATGTATTGAACTCCTTCTATGTCCCAAACATTATACCAACCATTAGGGACACACATGGTGAACAAAATCAGAAAAAAAAGTCCCTGTGTCTATGGAGCTTTCCAGTTAGAGGGCAGAGATGTTAAAACGAATAATCACAGTAATAAATGTCCAATTGCACTCAATCAAAAAGAAATACAAATCTCTGAGCGTGTGAAACAAAGGAAATGGACTTAGGTGGGAGTGATCTGGAGCAGAAATCTGAAGGGTGGAGAAAATCGACTGGGTCCAGTGGGCATCCTCAAAGGGCAGAGGGCAGAGGAAGTATGGCAGGTTCCAAGAACAGCATGGTCAAGGCTCTGTGTGTCTGCAGGACTCATGACGTGACACAACCAGAGGACTGGAACCTGGGGAAGCAGGATGGGATGAAGCTGGAGAGGAAAAGGAGCCAGACCATTACAGGGCCTTGTGGGCCATGGTCAGGATTTGGGAGTTTGTCCCCAGGGTTCTAAAGTCATGACCCGTGGCATCATCAGTGTTCTCTCCATGCCCTAATTGTACATACATTCTACCACATAAAGCCTCATGCCCCAGTGTCGCTTCCCAGTTCAACCTAACAAATCCTCCAATTCCAAACTCAGGTTGGAGCATGAGAAAAGCAATTGGGTAGACCCCAATGTAGGCAGTGTACATTCTGACTTCATTTGTCAGTAGGTTTCTTGGACATTGGAACATATTTTCCCATGGAAGCAAGTTATGAATGGGGGTAGGTCCCAAGGCTTGCTCATCAAAGCCAAAATAATTCATTAAATGAATGAATTTCCAACTGGCATCTGAGGCCAGGGTGCAGGAAGCCAGAAAGTGTCAGTACAAGGGGGAAAGTGAGTTTCTATTCATATTTCAGTGCATGGAGTCAGCCTAGGAAAACATAATTGCCTGTGGTACCTCGTTTTCTGTACCTCTCTTCCACTGCACAGCACCCACCAACTGGAGTTTCCAAGCACCCCCCTGCCTTTCAGAGGCACATGGCCCCCTACTGTGGTCCCCTCACCCAGACCTATTCTTTCCCTGCTCTGAACTCACACTCCTCATCTCCCACCCAGCAGAACATCTAGCCTCTCCTTCTGGTTGAGGGGAGGTAGAAAGCAATCTGAAATAACTAATTCAGACGAGGCATGAGTAACTGATGCCCCCCTCACCTTCCCAGGAGTGTTGACATTTTTAAAAGGAGATTTGTTAATGTAAATGACTCTTTCAATGGCAGAATTTCAGGTAGAGTAATAAGTAAAGGTAGGTTTAAAAATACAGCTTGTGTTGGGAAAGATTTTTTTTTTTTAATCAATAGATGCCAGAAGAGCCCAATGTCAGTTTCCAAACGTATCGTTACGTCCTGCCATCCCCACCCCATGCCACCCCTGTTTATCCCTGTCTACATGTGGGAAGCTATGAGTTTCTGAATATCCCAAGACTTCTTCACAGAAATTATGGTGACAGTGAATGGGTCCTGTGGGTGTGAAGCAATGAGATTAGGAGTAAGAGATCTAGGTTGAACATCTGTGTGTATATGTAGGTCACTCGTACAGTTTGGGTGTTTGTAACTCCGGGAATGCCAGCCTGTTGAAATAAATTTGGAATAACTTCTTTACTATAAATAACACGTCCTGTTAAGCTCCTACCACGTCATGGTTCTTCACTGTCAACACAAATAATGCGAAAAGTACAACTGCGTGAAAAATAGGAAAAGAACCCAACTACATAACTGAGGCCCAGAATGAAAATATTTACTGGATTTTTATAGAATACAAAAAAAAAAAAAAAAAAAGTCAAAATTTTAACGTGCAGTTGATGGGATCAAAGGAAGAAACTGGACTTTCTAACTTCATAGAAAGTAAGAATTATTCATCAGAGTCCGTCAGTATTCATATTTACTGTTAACTTAAGATTTATTTTATGTAAGTGTTCATACGAGTAGAGTGCCGTGGACAGATACAGCGTGTACACCAAGAAATCGGATAGATTCTCCAAGTATTCTTTTTTCCCCCTGAATCATTGTACTTTGTTCTTTTGAGATAGGAATACCTTTTTTCTAGTAATTCAATATGACTTTTTGACTTGAATTCCCCTCGGGGGAACAACAGCAAATTAGTTGCCTACACACAGAGGACAAACAGCAGTGATGAATAGGAAAGAAAAAAAACACAGAGATTTTACTCATTTTTCATCCATTCAGCATTTTTTTTCCAACTAAACACCATGGAAAATCCCTGCAAAAACAGCATAACTTCTTTATGAAGTCTGAGAAACTTCAGGATATGAGTGCCCTACAAGATAGGACTGAAATCCATGTATTTATACTAACAGTCAAACAAACTGGAAATCCCCCCACCGTTTTCTAAGATAAAAAAGAAGGAAAACACACTTGCAATTGCAAAGGTAAAACAGTGCAAAAGTCATAAACTTTTGTTTGGAATCAACATCTTAGAAAGCATTTTAGGAACCAGTACTTTGCCTATTTTTAAATGTTATTTTAATAATGCATGATGAGTTCATTGCTTGAGATATTCTTCCCAAAATATATAAATCAAATATTAATGAAAGATCAAAAAGTTTTACATAGCCATGAAAATAAATGTTTTAGTCAGAAAAAAAAAAAAGAGTGCCACATGTGGGATATTATAGACAAGCAGACACACACACACACACACACACACACACACACACACTCACACACCATTTATTTTTGTGATATCTTAAAAAGTTTGTCATATAATTTATTTTTAAACTTCTATAGACTCATATAATTTATTTTTAAACTTCTATAGACTCTACATATAGGATACATGTATGAGTATAGACACATACACTTTTACACAGACAAGATAACATTTACTTATCAAAGAGGTCACTTCTCAACAAACTCAATTATATGGAATACACTTGAAAAGTAGGATTAAAAAAAGTTTCAGACACGCAGATAAGAAGCAGTAGTTCCCTACTTCAGCTACACAGAGAATCACATGGCAGCTTTTACAAATCCTGATGCCTACACTGGACCCAAGGCCAATTAAATTAGTATTTTGGAGGGTGAGATCCCAGCATTAGCCATTGTTAAAGCTCCAAGATGATTAAAATGTACAGCCAAGTTTGAGAATCACTGGATTAGAGTCACAGATTACATGTGGCAAAGCTCCTGTGTTTTCTACGGAGAAATGCTCATAAGCTCCTCAAACAGAAATGTGTTATGTGTATTTTAGATGTAGGTTTCAAAAGTTGACTCATCTGATTTCCTGCTGGATAGTGTGTAGGCTGAGATCTTCAGGAAAATATAAGATAATAGAGGCAAAAAATAAAAACTTAAGAAGTGTAGCTCCCTAGGGCCCTTAGCTTGGGGACAACAGTCCTCTCTTCTAAAGAGGCTGTGTAAACAAGAAAATACAGAGCACAGTGCCATAACTCATGTCTCTACTGACTTTATGATTATTTTTAATACAGTTGCATTGATTTTTAGAGAGAGAGAAAGGGAGAGGCGGAGATAGAAACATTGATGAGAGAGAAACATCATCATCAATGGGCTGCCTCCTGCACGCCCCCTGCTGGGGGTCGTGCTGGGGCATGTGCTCTGACTGGGAATTGAACCGGTGACCTCTTGGTACATGGGTCAACGCTCAACCACTGAACCACACCTGCTGGGCTAACTTATTTCTTAAAAATCTGTTATAATCAGATTTGATAGAGTCAATGTATAGTCTAAAAACACTTTCATAAAAGATGCCCCTAAACTTTTTTAAAAATTTATAAAAGTAGGGTTCTGTTAATCTGGACACATCATTCTTGAATGGCACCAGATAACCAGGATAATGTGTGTACATTCTATAGGAACTCTTCCCACACGTTCACCCTCACTTGTGTGGCTGGATGATGGAGCAGAGCCTTCCCAAGAGCCTTGTGAGTTGGCTAAATAGGGGACACCTGCCCTGGCTGGTTTTGCTCAGTGGTTAGAGCGTTGACCCATGTACCAAAGCGGGTGCCTGCAGGAGGCAACCAATCGATGTGTGTCTCTCACATCCATGTTTATCTCTCTCCCTCCCTCCCTTTCACTCTCTCAACAACAACAACAACAAAATCAATGGAAAAAATATCCTTAGGTGAGGATTAACAAAGAAACAAAAAATAATAATAGGGGGCACCCATCCATCCTGACTCACCCTGCCTTCCTGGGATCTTCTCTCCAGGCACGCATGGGTGCTCCCTCTTTATCCCTTACTGACGCCCTTCTATTCTGCTCTCGGCCCATAGGAGGTCTGAGGGAGTCGTGTGTGCAGGAAGGATGACACAAAGGTGCATGGAGGGTGAGCGAGTGGGACCCGGAACTGAAAGCATGCTGGGGAAAGGAAGGAGTTGGAGTGAGAGGAGTGCCCTGGGAGTGGGGTGGGGCGGGGAGGGAGGAAGAGAAGGTATTCTGCAGAGACAGCTTCTTTGCATACAAAATAAAATGGAACCAGGTTGTGAAGTATAGATTAGCAAGTCTTTGGGGAGAATGAAAAGATAGTATAGCTTGAAAGAAAATGGGCCAGCAAAAATAAAGCCTTATCTTCTGATTTAAAACCATCTAAGATCCCAACAGCTTCTGAGAGGGAAGGTTTGTGGACTCCTGGCATGTGTGTCTCACTGCACCTCCCGCCTCCTCTGACTACCCACGGCTCCAGCTCTTTGTGGGTCTGTCATGCCACACACACCAGGCGCTCGGTTCACGAGGGGCAGGTGCTTGCCCTTGAAAATGAGCACACTGTGCAAAGTGGTGACTTCGCTTTGGCGGGCAGAGTAGAGGCAAACCAACTGCCTAGAGCAGTGCTGCTCCAGTTAACACGCATGGGAAGCACCAGGGACACCGGGTGTTTCGGGTTCGGCAAAGGAGGGGCCTGAGGATCTGCATTTCTCACGCGCTCCCACGGGCCTGTGGATGCTGTGCTGCGGGACCCAGGACCACAATGTGCATCTTATCAAGCTATTGGAGGGTCTTCTATGAGCAAATAAAGCTAGACATTTTCGGGTGCATGGGGAAAAGGCTGTCCGGGTCCTCATTTTGAGCATGCAACGTCACTAGGTCTCTAGGACTAACTGGAGTATCAGAACAGGCCCGGGTGTCCCCCACTGGTGATTCTTCTTTCTGTTATCACTGCAGCCCTCTCTCTCCCTCTATCTCCTCAGCAGAGACAATGCCTCGCTTCCTGCCTCCCATGATGGAAGTATTATAAGAGTTTAGCCTCTGGAATCAGATTGTCTGGGTTCATGTAAATCCCATCTTCACCACTTAATACCTGTGTGACCCTGGGCAAGTTATTTAACCTCGCCGAGCCTCTGTTTCTCTCCTCCGGAAAAAAAAGGAATGAGCATATAGTAAAAGTACTTACACCTTAAGAGTTATTGGGCAGATCAAATAAAATAAGCTGCATAAAATGTTTATTTTAACACATCACCTGGCAGCTGTGGCTTAGCCCGGTGAATGCCACTAGCTCTGGCGGTTATTTTTGCTCCTGAGCACTTTCTTTGAGCAAGGGGACATTTTTTCTGAACCCCTCACTCAAAGCAGAAAAACTATCATTGCCACTCTCCTCACCTCTCCTCATCTCCCCCATCCTGCTTTCATTCCTAGAAGCCAAACTTCAAAATACATGCACCCGCTCTCCTGGCCTTGCTGACCGTTTTTATTTTTCTATTCTCTTTTTTTTTCCCCAAAGAGCCCTGGAGTGACTTGGAACTCTGAAAGTGTGAAAAGGGTGGGCAGTCCTGCCTAACCGAGTCCTGTCACTTAAGCTGGCAGCCGCCTGGTGGAGGCGCTGGAAACAATGTTTATAAATACGAGTTCTCATTTCCCACGCAAAACAGGTCAATGCATCATAACTCGTCCTCTGAGCTCTAAACAACATTTCTGTGGCAGTCGCCAAGTGCAAAGGTTTTGGTTTTGGTTTTACTGATACGGAAAAAAATCCTATCCTTCAGGAAAAGTGTCTTTACGGTCTAGGAAAAGTGCGATGACTATACAAAAAACAGGGCTAATTTTTCATTACAGTCCATCTCTTGTCAGGATAGTAAGGATATTAGTGGTAATAAAACTAACATTTATTGAGCATTTACTAGATATGCGAAACTGTGTTTGGCTTTTATTTTCAATCAAGCTTCACAAAAACCTTAGAAGTTGAATTTGTCACAATGGTAAACAAAAACAAAACAACAAAAAAAAACCTGTCAATTTCTCCACATTAAAAAAATCCACAAAAACCTTTACTTGATATCTGGAGCTTTCAATGACAGTTTAAGTAGCCAACAGAAAGATATATTTACTGACTGACCATTATGGGTTGTACAGAGAACACGTACCTTACTAAGTACCTTCCTGAATTGTCTCCTGTCACCCGTGCAATCTGGCTGTAAAGCACAGATACGGAAATAGGCTGCTCTACAGATAAGGAAATCGAGCTACTCAGGGATTCGAATCCAGATCTGACTCAAGGCTAAACTCCTAAGCACTTTAGAGCTCCTCTTTCCATTTAACCCCACTGAATCAGATAACAGCAATCGAGGTACATTTCTTTAACCTCTAGAAAGAGCTTCCAGAGTGGTCACCATGTCTTTTCCCATTGCTCTCTGCTGCCCACACCCAGCACAAAGCATAACCCATACTGTGCCCTTCATAGCCTTTCTCAGAGGACAGAGAGACTTGCACTCCCAGCGGCATGAGAGTGCGCCTTCCTCAAAGAGAACGGACACCAGTGAAATCCGAAAACCACCTCTGACATGTACAGGAAGAAAACAGATCCTGAGAGTTTATGGAGGCAGAGAGAGCACACAAGAATGGCAGGATGTCCAAAGCAGCCACATGGCAAAAGAGTGGGGCCATTTTCCTTGAATGTGTCTCCAAAACTCAAAGGAGAAAGTCACACAGAAAGACTCCATGGAAGGGGTGGGAGTTACTCAGCTATCGGAACGCGGCGGCGACCCTGGGCCAGCCCCACAGAGGCCCTTCTCGCGCTCACCTGCAAAATAACAAAAATGCCAACGACAGGGACACAGAGAACGAGGGGGCGCACGTTTTCAAGTGCCGCTCTGTGTCAGAAACCTACAGTTCTGCTGTAGGAGAGGGGGGAGGAGGCCGCCCTCCCTGGGCACGCCGCGCTCTCTGAGCCCGGGAGGTTGGCACTGAGCAGGCAGGCCAGGCTGCCCACCAGAGCGGGGAGAGCAGAGACCACCGCAAGCTCACAAGCTCACGGGACAGTCTGTTTTCTCTCGCCGCCGTTTATGTAAAAAAGAAGGAGAGTCTCCGTTCCAGGAGGAACACAGAAGCACAACCAAGGCTGCCGCCAGCCACACCAGCCTGGAGCGGAGGGCACCCACGGGCACTCGCTGCCCCCACGCCCAAGGGTGGCAGCGCTCCAGAGCTGTGGGGTTCCAGGGATGACGTCACCTACATGCTAACCTGAAACCTAGCTGAGGGAGAAGAAGGGAGCAGAATCCAGGAATTATTCTCATCCACAAAGGCAGAAATCGTCCCTCTCAGAGAAAGGGGCTGATTGTCCGGCACCTCATGCCGCTCTCTTCTCCAACCTGCCCTTGCCTCGCCCAGAGCGCCTGCAGCTGCCTCTACAGAGACTCTACCTGGGACCCAGGCCCCCTCGGTTTCCTGGACAATCACCCCACAAAGACAGAGACAGCGCGGCCTTCCCGAGGCCAAGATTCCCAGGAGCACCTGCTGACCTTTAGCTGAAGTCACCCACCTACCACCGCCTCTTCCTACAGATCCGGGCCCCCAGGGTGGGCACGTGGCTTGAGTCCCTGCTCTGTTCCTGGTCCTCTTCTGGGCCTGCTGTTGACCCCCAGCCCACAGCGGCTGGGAATCTCATTCTCCTCCCCTCCTCCAGCCCCTGCCAGGCTTCCGTCCCGGGGCTGAGTGCTGCTCCCATGAACTGCCAGCTGGAGGGGATCCTCACCCTCCAAAACAGACCTCCGAATGCCAATCCCAGCCCTGCCCTGACTTCTGAGTTGGCCTGCGGCCTAGCATTCCTTGTTGCTGGCCCCACCTATCAGACTGGGTACCCTGAACCGCCAGGCCTGAACTTGCTACACCCCTTGGACGCTATAACATGGACCACCCAGCTACCTGCACAGAAGCCAGCTTCTCCAGCCAGGGGAGGTGCTCCCAGGCCTCCTGACTCTGAGCAACAGGATGCTTCCGCCCTGCCCAGCCTCCTCTCCTGCCCAGTGGCTCTGGGTCACTGCGATTGCAGCACAGCTCCTACGCCGCACCACGTCCTGCCTTCTCCTCTGGCATGCCCAGCAGGGAAGCAGCCCCAAATCACGTCTCCTCCATCCCACGTGGCCTGTGAGAGTATGACTTCCACGTCGGATATCAAGGGGGTGTGGGAATCACAGCCTTCCTCTCTCTATCTCAGTCACACCCAGCGGGGGTTTCCTTCCAGAAACCTCTGAACTAACTCGCCATAAGTCAAGCATCTCTGCAGTATTTGGAGGCAATAAATTTCCATTCCTGTGGGACAGACAACCAAAGGCACGAGCAGGTGCAGGCACAGTCCGGTCTGAACAAAAAGACTGGAAAGTTGAATGGTGGGTCACTGTTGGCCAAAGCCAGATATCTATATTCTCTCCAATCAAAAGACATGAGTTGGATCAGGTTAAAAAAAGTACGTAACTTACTATAAAATCACAGTATGGGAAGCTGATCACCATCAGAGAAGCCTAAAAACTTACAAGGCATGAAATGTGATGACTTGGGGCCATGTTCTCACAAAAGAAAGGATGAATCCTACACTATGAAAGCTGTTCTGAGTGATCATGCTGTCTCTTCTCTTCTGTACTTGCTTGTTTTCCTTATTTTATTATTTTAATGGGAAGCCAGTGTTCAGAAGCTATGCCTAGACCAGTGGTCAGCAAACTCATTAGTCAACAGAGCCAAATATCAACAGTACAACGATTGAAATTTCTTTTGAGAGCCAAATTTTTTTAACTTAAACTTCTTCTAATGCCACTTCTTCAAAATAGACTCTCCCAGGCCGTGGCATTTTGTGGAAGAGCCACACTCAAGGGGCCAAAGAGCCGCATGTGGCTCGCGAGCCGCAGTTTGCCGACCACGGGCCTAGACTATGTGAGCGTGCAATGACCATCCCAGGTCTTCCTAAACTTGGCAGTGAATCAGGGGCAAATTCCCAGATGGTCAAACAGTGATTTCACAAGATCAGGCCGCTGTTTCTCATCTTTCCAAAGTTCCCCATTTTCCCAAACATGTATACTCAGGGCTGACCTGCGGGTCAGAGCCTGGGACTGAAGTTCCAGGCCGGGCCTACCATCTGTCTGGCCTCCATGAAGTGCCTCTGCTCTGACAGCCTCCCTGCCTCCCTCCGAGAAAAGCTGGTGTAATTGAGGAACCAGCTCATTGCAAGGGGAACAGTGTTGTGAGGAACAATGGGATGATATACATGGGTGGGCAAAAGTAGGTGTACATTTGTGAGTGCATGAAATAGAGTCTATTCCTATATTACTATTTATCAATTATTGTATTATTAATGTGTATGACAACTGCACACCTACTTTTTGCCCACCCTTGGTGTGTGATAACTCTTGGGGAAATGTGAGATACTATAAAGATGCCCTTTCTTTAGGGAAACTTCCAGGGTCCTCCAGGACAGGGGTAGATGTATTTTCCCACCATTAGAGCTGGTATGACACCGCATTTCCATGGCTTGTTTATACAACAGCCATCCCCACTGGACTGGGGCTCCTCGAGCACGCAAATGGGTCTTGCTCAGCATGGCACACCCTCAGGGCCTACCACTAGCAGGCAGTCGGCGCTTGTTGAACGCGTGGCCATTGGACATCACAGACATGTAGATTTAGAGTTCATGCAGAGGTGAGGCAGAGGAGGCAAGAGAAAATCGCCTTTATCTTTATAGGGTTTGTTTCTCCACAGAAAAGAGTTAAGCTCCTTGCCCTTAGTTCTACTCTCTCCAAATATATAGAGAATACACAGAAAAATTGAGCAAAGAATTGGTCATGCATTCTAGGAGTTGGCCGAATTCTTCTTTCCCCGTTAGGAGAGCTGTTCCATATGGAACAACAGATTGGTTGATTCAAGTGGCTGGAAGGAGAGGAAAGGCTGAAACCCTTCTTACGTCAGGCCGCTCTTTCCTGTCACAAGTGCCACTCTTTTCCGTCACAAGCGAACTAATGAAGTGTGATCTTTATTAGTCTGATTAAACCTATATTCCCATACAGCCCATCATACCGCCACGTGTAAGAAAAAAATAAAAATACTTTCACGGGAAACAATGAGATGGCTAAAGAATCACCCTTAGCCTAAATCCTACTCATATTGCCACCAAATGAAGTACAGACAGATGATCTATTCATATTCTCATTCTCTCTCTCCCTCCCCCCGCCCCTCTTTCTCCTTAAATGGCTCTGATTAAGTGATGTATGGGTCACTCCGCGTAGAAGCAGTTAAAATGATCGTTTTACATTTAATGAAGAACATCACTATTTTTAGCTGGCTCTCTTTCTTAGAAAGTGCACTACAGAGTGGACGACAGTGGACTATGTGGTTTACTGTGAGGGGAGTCATAATGTGCATCGAAAGGTGGAATCAAACAGTCAGGAATATTTTGTTCCTGTTCATTGGCAATGAGTGGAAATTAACATCATAGCAAGTGAGTATTTTATGTAACCACACCACAGAGGCTATGTACAGGGTAATTATAACTTCTTGGCTTATTTTATTATTATTATTATTGATATGACGGTGGAAGAAAACCAAGATCATTTTCTAAAGAGAGAGCTGAAGAGGGCAATTTGTTTATAAGGAAACTAGAAGCCCGGTGCACAAAATTCGTGCACGGCGGGGGGTTGTCCCTCAGCCCAGCCTGTACCCTCTCCAATCTGGGACTCCTGGAGGGATGTCCGACTGCCCGTTTAGGCCCGATCCTGATGGCTCTTTGGCCCCTTGAGTGTGGCTCTTCCACAAAATACCACGGCCTGGACGAGTCTATTTTGAAGAAGTGGCATTAGTTTAAAAAATTTGGCTCTCAAAAGAAATTTCAACCGTTGTGCTGTTGATATTTGGCTCTGTTGACTAATGAGTTTGCCAACTATTGACTTAAGGCAACTCTGGGTGCAGCATCTAAGTATAAAATAAGGTACAAATATTGCAGTTAGGAAGACAACAAAAAGCCCCATGCTGAACTGGGACAGGATGAGTTACAATAGACAGAACCGGAGTGTGTGTTCTTGTCCAGATGTTGACACCTGTATCCCTGGGAAAGAGGAGGAGAGGCTTGAACCCCAGACTCAGCTCCCACGTATGCCTTCAAGCCCAGACTGTGGGACAGTAAGTAGGAGCACTCCTGCTCATCCCAGTTGCCTTGTGGAATTAAGGGCTAGCCGGCAGCAAACTAGTCTTAAGGAGTGGAGGTTTTTTAATACTATGGGTCATATGCTCATGTGTTTCTGCTATACGGGCCTCTCCGCCAAGCCACGCAGGCTCTAATCCCAGCCATGGGCAACGCCACCCTGAAAGCCCGAAGCCCACATTGCTGAAGCGTCAGCTCCCTCTGACTCCTCGGAATGAAGAGGAGGGCTCCCTGCATGGGCATGAGTGACATGACTTACCCCAAAGTGAGGGTGCCCTAACAGGCACCCCAGCGTGTCCAACAACGTAACTGAGAGGATGAATTCTCCTCAGAGCCATGAGGAAAACTTGCAGCCTCTTGAGTAGGGGAGAAAAAAAAACAAGTTCTCCAGCTTATCATTGCGAGTGACCAAGAGTCACCGTGTAACCGCACGCTTCCCTAGCGCCACGCGGAGCGCCTGGCCCTCACACGGGACAGCACAGACACCCCAGTTGCTCTGGGACAGGAACAAGCTGATGGCATCTGGGACCGCTCAGCTCGGAGGCAGCTGGAGGCTCGCATAAAGGAATGAGGGTTGCATTCTCCTGACATCCTCTCCCCCCGGACCCCGCCAGATGAGAGCAGCCGTTTCCTTAGCTTCGTGCCCAGGAGGCGGCCTCTCAAAGGCAGGCTCCACAGGCCACCGAGGGAAAGAGCGCTCGACCGCGCATGTGCAGTGTTGGAGGTAGCGGACAGAGCTGGGTTAGGCATGAGGTCCCCACTCAGAGCGTCACCTTCGGAAGCTGCCCAGGAAGCCCTCGTCCTGCGCCCACGGCCGGGGAAACGACCTGCAGAGCACGCGGCGTTGTGTCTACATGGACAGTGACAGGTCACACACACTGAGAGGGGGGTAGGCTGCCTGGTCTGGCCTTGCAGGGCTGCGGGGCATTGGTGGGGCTAGATGCCCCCCTTCAGCCGCCCTCCTCTTGGCCTTGCTCCACTCAACACACACGCGAGTGAGTGAGTGAACGCTCACTCTTTTCTTTTCATGAGTCACTGCCCCTTCGATTTTAACTCGCTGTACTAGGAGCGATGACAACAGATTCAGGATTCCATGTCTCCCATGCACTGTACTTCTGCAGTGTTGTTCGCATTCTGGCATTTCTGGGAGTTCTCTTCAGAAAAGGTCTCTTGGGTGGTGTTAATAATTTTGGGGGATATTGTGCAATGGGGGAGGGGAGAGGGGGCCCCGATCAGCCACTTCCAACACAGAATTGGGGGAGTGTACCGAGCCCCACACGTCACGTGAGCGTGGGGCCCGATAGTAAATGGCTGTCAAGTACGTTTGGAAAGCCAGAATTTAGTAAACCCCAACCATGCATTCTGATGGCATTTCTTGGCCTAACTGGATAGATTGATTCTGAAAACATACACTAATTTTTTTAAATGCAAAACAGACCCACTTGTGTGAGGGCCTGCACAAACAGAGGGCTAGGAGAGTGGAAGTGGCATAAACAATGTTGTTTATATCCGAGGCCTGAGAAAACTGGTGCACTTTCCTCCCAAATTGCAGGAAGTATCAGAGTAACCCCCATCCATGGAGGATGGAATGAGAACCATATTTTCCCTAGGAATGAAGACAGTGCTTCAGATACTCTGACAGTAACGGATCTGGAAGCAGGAGCACAATTAATAAAGGACGGGTTCGCCTCTGGCCGGCAAGGGACGGGCAGACAATCCCAGCCACAAACAATGCCTCCAACTTAAAGCTGAGTGAAAGCAAACACAGCAGCAGGGCAGCTGTGAGAAACCCTGAGCGTGTGCATTGTTCTCCTTCACTTCTGACCTCGTGTATGGGCCTGCGGATCGTCCCTGCCCCCGGGTACCCAAAGGGAGACTGCTGCTGCACCCCCGTGACCAGCCACGTGCATCTGAGCCCCGAAGCTTTAGAAGCACCTTGGACGAGACCTGCTTCATCCTTTTTTTGGCTTCCTTAACACATTTCTCCATTTTTTTTTTTTTTTTTGGTTGTTATTGTAACAAAACTATATTTAAAAGCCAGCAACAGGAAGCTTTTACTTGGGAAGTTGAGGTTTAAGCATTTGGTGGCAAACAATGAGCCGGAGAGATAAAGATGCAACGCAAATGGTTGGGAACAGACCTTTGCTAGTTTCCTGCCAAAGTTGACTCGTGAGCATGTGTGAGGCCACGATAGGGACTAACAGTGCTATTTTGCTTTTATTTACTCCAATTTATTTGTTCCTGTGAGAACCCCTATAAAAACAAAGTGTGAGGGCAAACAATGGGAGCCTGACCATCTCCTTCTTGCCAGAGCCTTTATTTTCCACATTATCAAATGTTTTCATCAGTGCAGCTCAGCCCATTCATTCAACTCTGAATCACAACCCAGATCATATTGCACTGGGGGGGAAGTGGGGGGCTTAAGCATTGCCTGCCTATATCAAGAAAGGGGAGAGAAGGGGCGGGGGGGGAGAGAGAGAAGAGTAAGAAGAGTAAGACATGATAAGAAAGAGAGAGAGAGAGAGAGAGAGAGAGAGAGAGAGAGAGAGAGAGAGACATATCCCTATTATGCTGTCCCTTCGACACTTAGAAATAGAATGTGGTCCTTTGTAACACTCCAAGATGGATACTGTGCCCCCAAATCATCAAGTAAATTCGAACTTTTAAAAAAGCAAGCTTGCAAGTCTCTTAACATAATTTTATCTTCGTCTCCTTTTTCTTGCCCCCTTCCCTAAACAGGTATCCATGTCAAAGGAGAACTCTTGAGTTGGGGGTTTGGTTGACCTAGGTCACGCAAAGGTCAAGCTTTTCACCAGTTGTTAACACAAAGCTCCTAGCAAACCCACCCTCCAAATCCGGCTACACAGTCTGTTTCCATCTGCAAATGCACTATGCACATTGGATTTTTCTCAGTTTTGCAGGAACTAACAATCCCTTCACTGTGAAGTGGTCTCAGTGACAAATAAATAGGTCAAACACTCTTCGGTGAAACCATAGGAGCTGAATTCGCCAAATATGGAAATGGAATGGATTTCGACTTTTTCATTTTTAAAAAGGCTTTTTAAAGTGTTATTTCAAAACCAGTTGAACAGATTGCTTTATTATTTTATTGAACTTCCAGGGATGCTGTCTTTTAAGCAGTCCTATGCAATCCCAACTATATTTTTGCCTCTCTGAAAGAGATCAATATTTATTCAGATTGATTTTTAAGATTTACATGTGAAAAATAGATAAAATTGGATCAAATATAAACCAAAACTAATTCTGTCAACTCCCATGAAAGTCAATAAAGCCAAAATAAATTTAGCAGATTTCATCTACCTGCATTTGAGAATTGTTTTACTTCATTATTTCTTATAAACTTACTGAGCAGAAATTTGCTTAACTCTTACCCAAGCTTCTCTTCCCGAAACAATAAGACTCTCTATGGAATATTTTGCACTTGAATATTATCACCAGGATAGCATATGGCAAACTAGCAGTAGGCAGTTTATCTTCATCCTCTTTGTAAGCTAAAATTAGCACAATGCTTTTGCAGCATTCTGCACTTGACTCGGGCCAGGGTGATCTCCTCCACAATGCCATGCTTGTCCCACATCCTGCTCGCTTCCAATATTTAAGCAAATTGGCTGAAGGTTTATATTAACAGTTGCAGATACATTTTAATGCAATAAAACCCCCAAAGTAACACCCACCATGAAAAGTAAACCAGCTATATTAGGAATCAACCTGAAAAAAAACATAAAAACCTTCCTTCATCTGCTTCCTGAAGTATATAGCGTTTCAACTACAAAGTCGTTCAAATGTTTACAGAGGCTAATTATACCAAGTGGGAGATATACAGTACATATAAGGCTCCGAAAACAAGACCCAATTTACCTTCTTAGACAACTAAGGCTTATTTTTCTACTTGTTTACCGTCTTCAGTTTTTCCTGGTAATGCGTTCTTGATGCTGAAAATGCATTGTTGCTAAGAATTAAGTATGCACTTTCAGAGGCTTAAACAAAGGTGATCTGCCCATGGAAAGAGCTTACTCTTTAAACAGGAAAGCAGCTACTGGCTAGCTCTTTGAAAGGATTACAACACAAACAATGATTTTAAAAACAATGGTGGAGGTTCAAATAATACATCCCTTTTAGCTGGCCTGTAGCAGTGTAATCTCCTCATCAAATAGTGAAAGACAAAAAACTTGAGGAAGAATTAACTTTAGGGAAGATTGGCAGGTAAAGCAGCGGATGGGGATATTTACATTCCGGACAGAAACACCTCCATCCCCTATACCATCCCCACTTTTAATGCCATTTATGAGGGCAGATGTTATACTAACAACATTTGGCTGGAAATTACACGAGTTGATAGCTGGCTGAAGTTTCTATAACCCCTGTGCTCTGGGACAGATGCATCTCAGCTTGTTATCAATAAATTAAAGGCAACAGGACAAACAAGTGTTGATCCCATCAGCCGATTTTGTATCAATAGGTTAAAAATAAAATTCCTCATCATTTCTTGGAAGGAGAAAAAAAAGATAATTTCTCAAAAGCTCATTGTATATTTGACCTATTCACATTATTCTCAGAAGTATACATTTTATCAAATTGGGGGTGGGGGGAGAAAATCTTTTCTAAACCTTATAAGGCACGCTCATCTATGATCTAACTGAAACAATATTTCACTTGACATAACATTAATCCATCTAGCCCAGTCATTCCTGACACACATCCCTCCCCCAACATAGATAAAGTTACTTGGGGGGGGGGAGGGGGGGAGAGAAGGAGCAAAATACAAATATTGAAATAGGTAAATCACTTGGAAATTTCAGTAATAACCAAATAAAGCAGTTATATATTTCACATCTAATCCAAAAGCTGACATGCATTGGATCTTTTCAGCAATGGTTGTATGTAGAAGAATCAAATCCATGACACTACTTAGTACTCAGATGTCCTGAAAACTCGGATATTGGGGATGGTCTGTACTTTTTTGAGTGCTATTATCAATGCTAAGTCCTAGATTCAGATTTTCTTCTGACGGACCATGAAATGATGTGTTTACTAACCTTCTGCCGATTTCAATCTATATGTAAAATGTTTATCGCAAGTTCTTTATTCTATCGAGGTCTGTACGCAAAGTTTCAACTGGGTTCTTAGAATTTCAGAACCGAAGGGAAAAAAACATTTCAATCATCTAGCCCAACGTCTGTTATTTACAAAAGAAATTTCATCTCAGCGAGGTTATGCGAGGTGTCCAACCCAGAGCACAGGGCTTGTAAATTATCCAGTGGGGATGGCACCACGCACCTGCACTCCAACCACAGATGTCTTCCCAGTGCCCCCTACCGCTAATAGAAATGCACTTAAAAGTTCCCAGTGTGAGGTGCACAGAAGCAAGTATTTAACATAATAATTGATCCCCGTGAGCGGGTCCTCACGTGGAGTCAACCACCACTGTGCTTCCTGAGGTTTCAGCATTTGCTTCCATGACACCAAAACCAACGTTCAAAGCTTTGATGGGGGAATTTAGATATCTCAGATTTATCTCTTTCCTCAGAAATGTGCGGGTTCTTATATATTCCTTTCGTAAAAAGAGAAATCTATAGGAACATATAGTAATGCATGTGTGTCTGTGTAGATAGGCAAAGCAAATATGGCCAGGTGTTAACAATTGTTGAAATGGAATGGTGAGTTACGGGCATTTATTATACTATTCATTCTATTTTTCTATAGGTATGAAAATCTTCATACTAGAAAGTTGGGGAAACACTAACACGTAATACGAGGACAAAGAATCTCCATGCAATGCTCCACAAGTCTTACCCTGTATTTTCCATTTTCTACATCCTTAGCTTTGGAGAGAGAGCCACTGTGTTTTGCTACAATAGAGCAGAGTCATCACCACCTGCAGAAGGAATTCCTCTCTTTAAGAGGAACTGGATCATGTTTGGTGGTTAGAAAACCACTTCTTCTCCCTTGACAAGGGATGGGTTTGCAACCAAGCCCAAAAATGCAAAGCACATTACTATGCCAAGAGAGAGTGGATAGAAAAAATTTAAATAGTCCAAATAGAAAGTAGACTCTGTGCTCTCACCAGGACTAGGCTGCAACACTGTGCAAGTAAAGAGGAAAGAAAAGAGGCATGAACAGTGAGGTGGGGGAGGGGCGGAGGGGCAGGCAGCACCTCCAGCCATTTCACAGGTGAAAGAAGCAGTAAAGCTGATTTGCTATAAACAATAAAGACCTGCCTGTAAATCTGGTGTTGCCTCCCACTAACTCCCCAGAATCAACATTTCCTCTTCACTATTAATAGACAAGCGATCATTTGAACCCGATATTACCAACTGCAATAGCTACAAACCTGGTCCTCAAGCTCTATGTACTATTTGATAAAGTGTATCTGTAACACTAAGAATTATATTTCTATATCTTAAAATGTACTGATAACATGGCATCCTGAAATTCAAAGGCCTAATGCTGCTCAGTAGCTTCATCAAAGACCAAAGATGATTGTTATGAGACTGAGACCAGAAACGTGAGAACAAACACGGTTAGTGGTTGGATAGTTCCTCTCATCCTAGCGGGGCTCCTGCGCGAGGCAAGTGCACCGCGGTCCTCCGAGAACACAGAACCCTACCCCATTCACCACGTCTCCTTGACTGACACTGCAATCCTCATTTTCTCACAGACACCTTAATGCGTGGTGCAGAAATAGCACTAGCTGTTTTTAAAAAGAATCCAGTGGGCCAATGACCTTGGGGGAACCTAATTATCATCGGCGATCTAAGTCTCTTCTTAACCATTCTCTTCCTTAGCTTTTCCTCCTAAAGTGAAAGTGACAGATTTATAACCTGGGACATCTGGGAGTGATGGACAATAGAAAGGAGGCTTACCGGAGTGGAAATCTCAGGGGTCCACCCAGTTTAGGATGCTCTCGGTCCTCACACAAAAGAGCAGATAAACTCTCCATTGTAAAGTGGGGACACATTTTGGAATAGTACCAGACTCTTAATTGCGTGTTATGTCATCACCCACACTCAGTCTGAACCAGAGTCTCTCTTTTTCATAGAGAAAAACAAACACTATGATGATGATGATGGTGGTGGTGGTAGCGATGGTGATGATGATAGCAGCTAACACATACATGTTTACTACGTGCCAGGAACTCTTCCAAGTTCAATGCATCCATTTGTTTAATCTTCTCAACAATCCTATAAGTAGGTACTAATATTACCCCTCTTTAGAGGTGAGTTTAGGTGGTTCTTCTGCCCAAAGAAGTGAAAACTAAGCCATTTTTCCATAGGAAACAACCAATATATGCTTGCTTCAGATTTAGTCAGACGCTGAAACCCATTCATGCTTGAAAATTAGGAAGAGCATCAACTGAATTGGATGGAAAAGTAGGTAACTCCTAAAGAGAACAGCATCAGGAAAGATCTTTGTCCCAAACATTTCTTAATTCAGAAGTGAAGGGACCAACAAACACCGAACTCTACATTTCCTGAGGCCAGGAAGTAGTCTTATTAATCTTTGTTGTCTCAGGATTTAGCACAGTGTCTGGTATACAGGAGGTACTCTGTGAGTGAGTGAGTGAGTGAGTGAGTGAGTGAGTGAGTGAGTGAGTGAAATACAATGTTAGGCAATGCCTGATCACTTCCCTCGAAAGCTCCTTCCTAATTTTATCCTCTTCTCTCTTCCTCATGAGAGACAGAAGACTGACTGGTGAATGCATTTCAGAAATAAATGGACCAAAAAATATATATATATCAGTTACTAGGTTACTTCTTAACCTGGTATAAAAGAAAGGTGTGAGAGTTGGAAAAAAAAAAATCTGACTGATTCAGGCCCTGATGTTTTCCCACTTATTCCCTGTCAGACTTTGGCAATTCTCACCTAACAATGGAGATGTGAATAGTGCCCTCCTATAAGATTGTCGGTGTAAGGCTCACGAACAAAGTTAGGGGGACACACTTCATAAACTGAAAGCATGAAAAAATGTTATTTCACCATCTCCCAGCATTGTGCATGGCTCATAGTAGGTGTTTAACGAATACTTGTCAAATAATGGAAAATCGGAACAAAAGAGCCACATGTCTCTGATTCTCTAAGTCCCAATTCATAGCAGTGCCTCTGAGAGACTCAAAATAGTCACAGCCAACCTCGGCAGAAGGAGCGAGAGCAAGCACAGGTAAAGGTGCCCTGTATTTCTTTAGGCTGGAGTTGGAAAAGGTACATCCAATTCCATCCACATCAAAATAAATCATATTGTCAGCCTCATGGAGAAGTAAGACTGATGGGGATGAAGAGGGGACTCTGGGTACCAGGCTGGAACATCAAGCCAATGCCCGCCCCCCCCCCAACTCCTGAACCCCTCTTCTCTAGGCTCCGTCCCCCCAGCACCCCAGGTCACGAGCCGAGAAACGGCAGCGTCATTGCTGTCATTCTGCTCCTCTGAAATAGGAACCTGGATTAGCTCCTGCCGGCTGAGGCGCAACCCAGATAAGTGCGGGGCAATGCTGATAGGCAGCGGGGAGGAATTTGAGGAAGTGACAAGAAATGCCACGTCATCCACCATAAAGAAAGCTTTCCCACAAAGTGGCCTAGGACGTGACTACACAGCGGCTGGTGCTCAGAAAAATGCAGATAAACGCAGAAGTCTTTCCTAGCAGCAGGACGGAGAGCCAGCCACAAACAATTCATGTCCTTGCCACATCCTTCAGTGACTGCGGGGAGGAATGCAGAACACACCCTCCCACACCCCCGCATGCCGCCCACAGGAGCCTGGGCTGGGCGTGGGGTGCCCTCCTGCTGCAGGGGCCAGGGGGCCCGAGGCAGCAGACCCCTCTCTGCTCACTGCTAACATAGTAATCAAAGAGTCACCAGCAATCCTGAGGATGTGGGAGAATTTTTGTTATTTTTTTACAAAGATTCTAGGCTACAGTCTTTCTGTGTCAGGGAAGGGTATGTGCCATGTCAGAAAGGAACGCTTCCTGATTTCATTCACCAAGTAATGGACATCATAATAATCGGCAGTGGCATCTGTCATTGCCGAGATTTGCACTCTTCTTCACAAGAGTTTCACAGGAACGTGGAAGTCAGCAAGCACTTATTCTTCAAAGAGATTCCCACGTAAAGAAGGAGGGGGCCTGGCAGAGCAGCCTTGGGGGGGCGTGGGCTCTTCTATGCTGTCACTGTGGCTTTTTATTTCTATTTTTCTTCTTCTTTTTTAAAAAATTGATTTCAGAGAAGAAGGGAGAGGGAGAGAGAGATGGAAACATCCATGATGAGAGAGAATCACTGATTGGCTGCCTTCTGCACACCCCCACTGGGGATCGAGCCCACAACCTGGGCATGTGCCCCTGACCGGGAACTGAACCGTGACCTCTTGGTTCATAGGTCGGCGCTCAACCACTGAGCCACGTAGGCTGGGCCACTGTGGCTTTTTAAAAGACAGAGAAATCCCCTGTTTCCCGTTGGTTTTATATGGGATGGCTTTCTTGACTTACATTTTTAAATTTCATTCAAAGGACCTGTTCTAAAAAACAAAACGCATCCCAAATTTCCCTGAGACATCGTCACCAGGAAATCTTTGAAAAACGGATAAAGGGTCAAATAGTTTTAGGAAAAAATATAGTCTGTGATGAATTACTACCAGTGAGTACTGACAAAGGCATGCTGGAGGAGATCTCCGCTTGGGTGTCTACAGCCCGGTGTGCTAACGCCCTCTGCGAGAAATCCTGCCTTAGATTCTGCCATCTCAAATTGTCCCGCATCGTCTATCCAGAGAGGAATCTGAGTCCCTAGTGTCCCAGGGGTGTCATAAGGGCTACAGCTGTCTGCAGACCAGATTTTCATCCTGGGTAGCCAGAGACACATTTCAG
Organism: Eptesicus fuscus; assembly: GCF_027574615.1. Classification (NCBI taxonomy): domain Eukaryota; kingdom Metazoa; phylum Chordata; class Mammalia; order Chiroptera; family Vespertilionidae; genus Eptesicus; species Eptesicus fuscus. The sequence goes on along the minus strand of NC_072488.1, from coordinate 39,296,785 downwards.
TACAGTACGTTTTTGCTCAGAACTCTTTGAGAAAACACCAAGTAGAAAATGATTCGAATTACATTACTCCCGCTCACATATTAGCATTAAATTATTAGTTGTATTAGTGGCTTACATTTACATTAAACTTGCAAATGATATAGAGCCTTATTTCCATTCTATGAGCATCTCAATTTTCCCCCCTGCATGCATAGCTAATCATTTGCTTACCTCTTATCACTCCGGGAACCTACAGTCTTAATTCCATGGATTTCCACAGGGCAAGAATCTAGGCCACCGTTTATGCGCAGAAATCAATTCAGCCATCACTACACTATGCATCAAAACAACATTTTAAGAGCAAAAGTTGGCGCCAGTGCCACTGAGCTAGAGCGCCTCTCCTCGAAAGGAAAATGCAGTGGGATGTTTAAGGGCAAATAGGACACATTGCCGAGGCTTTATGCCTCACCAGTAAGTGGGAATCCTTAATTGGCCCTGAGTTGCTTGATTTAAATCTGGAACTTAAGACTTGGTGCCCAAAGGAAAGTGTTGATTGCCACACCCCTCCATGCACTTCTGTAGTGTCCCATGTAAGTATATTCACTAGGTCAGTTTCCTCTCTCTTTGCCCCTAGTGAGATCACTAACCAATGACATTTTGGCACCATAAGTCTAGTGCATTTTTACAAGATCTGCATCTCTGAAGCACACTATTATATTAATGTGATCGTTTCAAAAGAAATCATATTACTAAGTACCATAAATCATAGAAACACCATTTACTTCTTCCAAAATTGTATTCAATCTGCTAACTACCATATTCGTGTTGTCACAATCTTTGCAATTGTATATCGAAGCCATAAAAAGCATCTCCCACCCCCGCCCCGTATCTTTTTCCCACAGCTCAAATAAAGGTGAATTAAGAAAATCTGGCCAAGGGTATGCATGTCTACTGCCATTTCCCACAGCAAACAGGGCATTTTCCTCTGGGAATAAAACATTTCCCTCAAACTGCTGTTTATATCCCTTATCAGCTGCACTGCAATAGAGCCATCAAGTCCAATCTCTTGTGGAAGAAAGTCAAGGTCAACAAGTACTTGCATTTTTGTTTATCTTTAGCTGGAATTGCTACTGACATTCAATTGGGTAATAAACATGAGGTCTGTCAAATGTTCCCAACGAACAGGTGATCCAGAAGCTATCTCAGAACAAGGTCCTTGCCAGGCAATCAAACACTCCTGTTACAGCAATTATGATCTGAGTCCATTTATGTATCGATGCAAACATCAGTCCATTCTGAATGAAGTCTGCCATCCCATTCCCACCACTGGGTAATAGGAGGGAGGACATACTGCAGGGCTCTTGCTAGAACTACTCACCAACAATAACGTGTGTACTCCCAGGAACAGAGCACCATTCCAAGAAAAGGCTTTCTCCCCTTATCTTTTCGATTTAAAGGCAATTTTGTGTAGCTCAATACAGCCATGTCCTTTGCTATGGCGCCCGGGTTCCTGAGCCCAGTTGCCTCTCTCTGCCTGAAAACCAATTCTACGGGTGTGTGTATGTGTGTGTGTGTGTGTGTGTGTGTGTGTGTGTGTGTGTGTGTGTGTGTTTGGAACTCTTGCATTACTCCTTTAAGCCAGCATGGTTGCTCCGTTAGAAAATATCTCATTTTTAACTTGAAAAGTGGCAGGATTTGTTCAGCATGCTTAATTCTAAAGAGTCAGATGGATATTTGGAATAAAGGCCACATAACTTCTTTCCAATCCATCATGAAACTCACTGATATCAACAGGAGTTATGCATTTGGATCCGGACAGCACATGGCTCCATGCCACATTCGACTTACAGATTAAAAATAGAATCTGTTCCAGCTGCAAAGTAAGACGCGTTAAACTTACTGCCTCCATTTGAAATATGAAAAGACCAAACCTAAGCGCTATGGCTACCACCTAAAACGACGACTCCTGACCCACATGAGGCAAGCCTGTTGCCTCCACTTCTGTTATGAACAATGAATCCAAGGAACATTCTTGGAGCCTAAAAGTAATGCTGCCACTTCTCCCTACGCGGCTTTTATTAACAGCCCATCCTTTAGCAGAGCCATTCATGTCCTCCAGAGCTGACTCCTTTCCTATCAAGAGCGTTAGGACACCTGGAATTGAAGTAAAGGACAATCCCTCTACAAATATACAAACTCACATTCTGGGAAAGAAAAGTGAAAACTAAAAATGAAACCAAATCCAGACACACAAAATGAAGTGCACCCTTTTTAAAAGACAACTTCCAATGTAGCCGTGGTAAGTATCTGGTCAAATACATGCTGCTGCCATTTTAAACAATTACCCTTCCTTCTTTAACATTCTGGCAAAACGTGAACAGAAGCAGAGCTGTATCAGCAGGCACGGGAGTATATTATTGCCCATCCTGGATTCTGGTAAGTTTTGAAGATTCTACGTACAAAGCAAACTCCGCAGCCTGGGAGGTGGGAAGGCTGAAGCAGGCCAGGGTTAGACTCCACTGGGAGTGCGTGAGCACGGAGGCCCGTGAAACAAAACATCCACTCTGCAAATGCTCAGGAAATGCTCATCAATCAGTTGTCAAGCAAAGGGGGAAGTCACCTTATTTTCAGAGTAGTCAACTGATGAAATGAGTCACCAAATTCCCATGATAGCGTGGCCGGCCTCTTCCTTTCCACCCGGCCCCTGGTCCCCATGGAGCCAGAACCTTCTCCGAGAGAAAGAAAGGTGGCAGAGAGAGAGAGAGAGAGAGAGCAGTGGCTGAACTTCTTCAAGCCACCCTCAGGAAGGGCTGGAGACACTGCCACTTCTGTCCAGCCAGGGTGTGGGGTAAGAGACACAGCCAGCAATGACCAGCGATCCTATCCTCACATCTAGAGACGTAAAGCTACATGTGAGAAGACAGAGAGGATGCCAGAAGGGACCTGTGGTCTATAGGGCAGAATTCTGAAACCTTTGCAGGATCCTAAACCTTCCAAACCACCGCCCCCCCCAAACCACTCAGTCTCTCGGGCTGGTCCAGTCTCCTCCTCCAAAGCTTTTCTCTCCAGCCCCTTCCCTCTGCCTGACTTCTCGGCCCAACACTTAGCGCTGGCTCCCGCCCTTCCCAACCCGCAGAGATTCCTCCTTCACTCAGCTCTGACCACGACACAGCTCCAACTTCCAATGACTCCGCATTGCCTCTCAAACAAACTTCCGGTTCCTGAAGACAACACCTAGGAGCCGTCATGGTCCCACCCCTGCCCTCTCTTGGCCTCACCTCCAACTCCTGCTTCCCTGCATTCTGTTCTGCTCACGCTGAGGTAGGCACTAAGCTGTCCCTTTACGCAAACGAATTTCTTTGCCTCACGGGCTCTGCTACTGCTCCCTGTGCCCCAAGTTTCCACCACAGACTCACCCCTGGGAGGAGCCAGGTGGGAGACTAGGAATCAAAAGCAGACTTCTTGGAGGACTACGGCTGGGGGATGGGTGAGGGCTGCCTGGAGCACTGTGTGGACAAGGACTCGGATCCGAGTCCCATGCAGGCTTGATGAGAAAGGGAGCTGTGATCCATGAAGGACGCCTGCAGTGGGATCCCGGGGTGAGGGCATGCCTGTGCCAGGAAGTTGCCTCCCATGTGCCCATTATAGGTACCATTGCTCTACTTCCAAATTACATGAAGCCTACTCGATGGTGAGACCCCACCGACTGTATGTTAACTGTCTGCTCCTCCCCTGGTCTGTTGGATTCTTATTTTATTTTGGTTTCTTATTTTATTTTATTTTTTTAAATATATTTTATTGACTTTTTACAGAGAGGAAGGGAGAGGGATAGATAGTTAGAAACATAGATGAGAGAGAAACATCGATCAGCTGCCTCCTGCACACCCCCTCCTGGGGATGTGCCCAAAACCAAGGTACATGCCCTTGACTGGAATCGAACCCGGGACCTGTCAGTCCGCAGTCCAATGCTCTACCCACTGAGCCAAACCTGTTTTGGCATCTGTTGGTTTCTTGATCCCAGGAATGGCCTCTTTGACTGTGAATTCTTACACCTAGCACTGGGCTGGTACACAGTGGACAGTCAATTAATGCCCATTAAGTTAGTGAATGGGACTATTTCTGTCTTCACATTCAACACCTATGGGAGCATTCCTCTCCTAAGCTTTTAAGTCATAATATCAAGCAAGACCTTTTATTTGCACCTAATTTATTCTTTCCACACAAGGGGATGTTCTTGGTGCTGGAATGTGATAAACCAAATATATGTTTCACACAGACATCTCCTGTTTTATAGGTTACAATCCTATTCCCTCAGAACTTCCTGTTTCAAAGTCTGTGGCACCTGAATCCTACCATGCTGTCATCCCAGCTCAGCCCCTCATTTTACCACCATGTATCTGAATCCCCCAGCTCCACTGACCTGTTTCAGGGGACCATCACCAGGATGACAAGAGCATTCGCACTCGCCTTCCCAGCCCCAGGTAGAGGGAGGAAAGACTGGAGAGTGGAGTTGACCCGCCATGAAATGATCAGAAGAAGGAGATAGAAATGGCAGAAAAGGCCCCATGGCATCACCAAATAACCAGCACCTTGGCTCTTAGTAAGACAGGCCATTACCTGTTTCAACCATGGAAATCAAGACTAGCTTAGATACCAAAATTAGGTTAAAGTAACAATGGGCTAAATCCAAATCCAGGCATCTAGTCAAATCAGTCCATGAAATATTTACCAGGCACTTACACTTGCAGCACTGTGCTAGCTAAAGGGGATGCAAGAGGTGTTCTATAGGTGATGTTGAAGATGTCACTCTAAGCCATTCCCTAGATCCCTATGTGAGGACATGTGGGAAAACTTCTCTCAGGTCTTTATGCCAATCAAAGGGATTCTTCTGCATAACCTCCATGGAAGCCATAACGCTTATAACTGATTATAGTTCACTCTTCATTTTGGCTGCCAGGAAGCTCAGAGCCAAATTATTTGCCTATTTCTAGCAACTGTACATCTGTACATAATCTTTTAAGTCATGTTGTTTTGTACTACTCTTACGACTGGCCTCTTGTTTATTTTTCTTTCATTTAAATGTCCTCGTCCAACCCTGGCCGGTTTGGCTTAGTGGACAGAGCGTCGGCCTGTGGACTGAAGGGTCCTGGGTTCAATTCTGATCAAGGGCACATGCCATGGTTTCGGGCTTGATCCCCAGGAGAGGGTGTGAAGGAGGCAGCCAATCAATGATTCTCTCTCATCATTGATTTTCTATCTTTCTCTCCCTCTCCCTCTCTCTCTGAAATCAATAAAAATATACTTTTTAAATAAATAAATAAATATCCTCATCTACTTATTTTTATCTTATTGTATGCTATATATGTTTGTTACTTTACTTAAGTCCTTTCTTAGAATGAAGAGGAGAATATGTAAATGCATTTTAAAATGAAGATACATCTTTTTAAATTTTTGTTTATCCTCACCCGAGGATATTTTTTCCACTGATTTTCAGAGAGAGTGGGAGGGAGGGGGAGACAGAGAAAAAGAGAAACATCAATGTGAGAGAGACACATCAATTGGTTGCCTCCCACACAGGTCCCAACCCCTGACCAGGGCCAGGGACTGAGCCTGCAACCGAGGTAGGTGCCCTTGACTGAATCAAACCTGAGACCCTTCAGTCCATGGGCCAGTGCTCTAACCACTGAGAAAACCTGGCTAGGACTCATTTTTTCTAAGGTATCAGAAAGTACACAAGGGTGTCAAGATGCTCCCTGTCCCGCTGTAATAGAGCACTGAAGGAAACATTCAAGCTACCACAAACAAAATATTTAAAGAGACAGCATTGGTCTAATGCTAATAATCGAACAACAAGCCTATTGGCAACTTCAGTGTTTTCTGCATTCACTCTTCAATTCCTCCTTTCTTAGAAATATATGGTTTTGAAGAAAATTTAAAATTTCCTAGGTAAGGTCATGTTCTATTTTTCTCCTGATATGGAAATAAGTAAAAGGAAGTTCTTCTTTCATTCCTTGTTAGGAAATAAGATGATCTATGTCTAGGAGGGAATGCATACGGGTTGATATTGGTAAGTGGGGGAAAGCCAAAGCTAATTGTACTAATCAAACAGAATGCTTTTAGGTTAAGTAATTACGGAAAATTATCTGCAAGACTGAACTAATCCACAAAGGCAGACACTTGAGCAAAACCCAACTCACCAACTACACTTCTGGGACCAATCAATGTGCGAGGTAGACAACGCCTACCCCTTTTTAAGGAAAATGCTTGGCATAAATTTACTGTTTGGGTTAGTTTTTGCTAGGCCAACAGCCAAAACCTCTACCACTATCCTTAATTAGTGCTAGCATTCACGAGGGAGAGAGATAAATTCGGGAGCTGAGCTACATATCACATCCCTGGCGTGGAATCCTGTCTGCTGCTGGGAACGGCACTGGACAAAAGCACCCTCCCACAGCAGCACAGTTACTCCCGCCATGGATTTCGTCCTTCCCCCCTGCCCTAAGGTTCCTTGGAAGATACTAAAATGTTGCCACCGGCCCCCGACCCATCCTTTATTGGAAGCTCATTCTGGGCCAGAGGATGGTACCCAAGAGTAGGAGGAGGCAGAACAGGCAATTATATGGGTGGCATGATTTAAGGTACAATCTTAAGCCCATCTACCACCAAGTTATGAGAAGAGCTACCCATTGAATCTTTCCTGAGTCCTCCTGTTCAAACACATCTCCGGCATCTGGACAGGTGAGACCTCAGTATCTATTTACGTTTCGACAGAGATTGCCATGTGAGATGAGCCATCTGCCACCCAGAAGAAACCAGTCTTAAGGGAACACAGTGCAGTCACAATTTGAAAGCATGAGAGGGTTCCCGATCTTCTTTAATAAATAATTATCCATCAGTGGCCATGTGACCATAACTACGCTGGGCATAGGAGGTTTAAAGATGAAGACTAGTGCCTTCCCAGGAGCATCCCGGGGAGGCTGATGAATGAATGGCTCATTTCAATATGTGACAAAGGATAAGACACTGGCTACCATGACAACACAGAAGAGGGTCACTTCCCCCAATCTGCAGGGTCACAGAATACTTCCACCAGATGACATTTAAGTTTAGAAGTCTTTAACCTGCACTACATACACCCACCCCTAAAAAAAGGGGGTCCATGGTTAGAACTCAGAAGATCCATATACTTTGGAAGGAAAAAATTTATATTTTCTTTCACTAACCTTTAATTAGAATTAGCATTTCTTTCAAGTGTATACCCAGATAACAAACCACAGAACTATTAGTAGGACCTGAGACTTTGTCACCAATGGAAATCATATTTATATACCACAATACAGTTGTCACAGATACCTTAAGATGTCATTTACATTTACCACTATTACAACAGAATTACTGCTAGACCTTTATATTTACTGCATAGTTACAGAGCACTCATATCCTTATATGATCATTTGTGTGTGTTTTTTTAAAAGTATTTTGATACCTGCATTTCAATATAATTACTTTCCCTCATAGTCCTATGTGTTTTGTTTATGCATTAATAAAAATATTACTCTGACAAGATACCCATTGACTTCACCACATTGTCAAAGAGATCCCCACCCCCGCTCCCAAAATGTTAAGGTTCCCTGAAGAGGATCAGTATGAGTCAGCAGCCAGGTCTCTAACGGGAGAGAAAGCAATGCCCAATGACACACCAATGGTGCAGCATGCAGAGGCCCTGGCTGGCCACCTGGCTGTATGGGATACTGAGCCTCTATGACACTCAGAGGACCAAGGCCAAGGTGTCCTTCTGCAGGTTAGACTAAATACCTCTCACCTTGTCTTTCAGTCAGCATCCCTGACCAGAGTTCACTGTGTCTGGGTAATTGGTATGTGGTGAAATAAATAAACTTGGCTCCCTAAGAATACTCAGTATTTAGTGAACAATTCACTTACATATGCTTGGTGTTCTTGATGGCACACACAAAATTCCTGAGGGCAAATACTATGACCTACTCATTTTATAGCCTCACACAGAGCACCTCCATACGTAAGTGCTTATACATTTTTGATGACTTGACTAGAATGTATAAATGTATATTTCCCTGCTTAAATACAACTCATGACAATATTTTGGCCCATCTGCAGAAACGATTACAATTCTAGACTCTTTTTATCTCCTTGGGCTATATTAAATGGATGCTTCCCTAAAATTAACTTCCTCACTTTGGCCTTGCCAAGAATGACACCATGTGAAGAATCCACCACGTGGGACAATGGATTCCCTCCTGGTTTATTTTCCTTGGTAGAAACTGAAACACACATTTAAGCTGTGCCAGGCTGTGTGTGGTAGCCCTGGAATGCCTGGGAGGGCCAACCTGAAAAACAAGTGTTTGCTTATAGTTTAAAACCCCATGCAGAACCGAGAGAAGGAGGGAAGGTGAGAGAGAATAAGAGAAAGGTCTCAGTTAGAAACGGAATTAAATAATTACACATTAAGATCTGGATTTCTACAACTCAGATGACCATTTTTATTATTTATGTAAGGCAATAAAATGCATGCTATTAATATGAGTTCAGAATACATTCTTCTAAATGTGATGTATTTGACGGGAATCATACCTTACAATTTTAGAAGGAAAGAACTGAGCCTTATGAACCAGTACCTTCTGGGTCAACTACAGTAGAAAGTATATTCCTCTCTCCCTGAAAGGCTAAGGCTGGTACAGAGGGAGCATGCGCTAATGTATGCAGACTGAGGGAAGCCAAAAGGAAGATGCATTTTTAAAAAAGTTTCCCCATCTTCTGACTGCAGGGCTAAATGATGATTGACATAACATCATAATGCATATAATTCTTTACCTCTCCTTTTGTAATTTAAAACTATCCCATGATTCTTGAGAGACCAATGTAATGAATTCTAAGAACTGGTGCACAATTTCAGAAGTTCTTCAAGTCACAGCGGAATTGATACTCTTTAAGAAACAACTCCAACAGCAACACCAACAACAAAATTCCAAACCATTCCATACGAAAAAACACACAAAAAACCCATGTCTGCACAGGTGGCAATGGCAACTGTCAGTAGCAAAGTCTGCATCACATACAGAGTCCACCCTAACATGGCAAAACAAGGGGAAGACCGAATTGTGTTAAGTTTCAAAAGTTAGAGTCCTAAATTTGATAAGCTATCCAGACCATGAATTCACACATAAACAAAAATGAGCAATCCACAGAAAATATCAGAGATGACCCTGTTGACTAATGCCCTGTCTTTTCTCATCGAAGGCCAGACCTATTCAAACCCAATCACATGAGGATGGAATCAGTGAAGGTCAATCAAAGGCATGCTGAAACTCCAACCGCCTCGCTGACCTTCAGAGCTTGTGACAAATTGCTATCAGTCAATGTCAACTAATGACAGGAGCTCTTTGGCTAATCAATTGTTCTAAAAATGATCAAGAAAACTACTCACAGGACAGCTCATTTTCACATCAATGCCTGTGAAGTATGAAAAGCTCATTTTTTGAGTTTTTAATAAGCTCATAAGTAAAGCAGTTACTTGGTAACAGAGGTCACCTTACAGAAAAAGACAGAACCTTTGTCTGCCTTTTACACATTCTTTTATTACCGTATTATAGTAAAAGTATGCCCTGGATATGCCAGAGGGCTACATAATAAAACAGCTAACACTTCATCCGCATTGGAGACAAATAGTCCCGTGTTAGAGGGAAATCTATTTAGGAGTAAATAATTTCACATGCATTTTTTTCAGTTAAGATGAAAAGCAATGACCTCAAGTTTACTAGAGATATTGCCTAATAGTGAGGAAATGCACTTTCTGTGAAGACACTCATGGCCAAGTTCATGCCCCTTGATATACAGTTACTACTTTTAGATGGGGAAGTGATACTTCTTTGTTTTAAGATGACCTGCTTTCAATGATGCTAAAAGTTAAGCGAATGGAGAACAGAAAACAGCTACTCCCACTCGATGAGTCAATAAGAGGAAAGGTGACTCTCGCCTGGGGCGTTCCTGGGAAAACAATTCCGTCTATCCATCTAATTCCACATGTGTGATAAGCTAATGATATGGACCTTTTGATAACGGGGTTTGCGGAGTGTAATAACTTCCCCTTTCTTTTCTTACACCTGACTTTTCCCATCAGGAAATCATTTTCCCATTCCGCCTGCCACTGGCCTGCAGAAGCCACGGGGCCACTTACAGTCCAGCATTAAGTGCAACTAAAGGAACACGCGGGGCTGCCGTGGTCTAAGGCGGAGGCCTGTGGCCAGTTATATTTTACGTTCCCTTCCTCTCCACTAGAAGTGCATTCTAGGGCCACTGAAATATAAGAAGTTCCCCGCGAAGTACAAGAATTAAGAAGCCACTGTGCACAAAAATAGTTCATTCAACTCACTCTGGCCGACAGACAAATGAAATGAAAGCACACACACACACACACACACACACACCACTCTTTGTTAAACATTTTTCTTCATTTTCAGGGTTCTTAGGTTATCCTAAACATTGTTTTTAAAACCAGGTGGGGGTTTTTAAAATAGAAAGAAGACTGTTTCTCAACAAGCAGCATTCACTCTGTGTGTGTGTGTGTGTGTGTGTGTGTGTGTGTGTTTTCATCTAAAAACCTGCAGATAACAGATTACACCCTAAACCTGAGTTGCTAAGGTAGTTTTTCAAATTAAAATATCCTCTGTCGCCTCCACCTCTCTCTCAAGTTGTCCGTAGGAAAGAAATAAAGGAGGGAGGGCAACACTTAAGCCGAGCCATAATTGGAAGTATGTGAAAAATGAAGTGTCAGTTTGGTCAATAAAGGGCAAAGGTCAAGGGGAACTGCAGCCCAAACTCTGTTCGAAATGTGCTCATTAAGACATCCAATCAGAGCGCTCCTTCCCACCTATCCCATTATTCATCAGACAGCTGACTGTTTCAAACGCCCGGGGTTTGGGCTGTTATTACTTTTCTTCTTCATGTAAAAAGGCGAGCTGGTATATAAATCGTTGCTTAGTCATCTGGAACATAATGTGGCCCTTCCCCACCTCCCTCTCCCCTGGCTCTCCCCACCCCCTCCCCTCCAGCTCTGCCTGCTGGCTTCACAGGTCTGAAACAACTGCCTTGAGAGTCCCTTCAATAATAAATGGAATTGCCTTCTGCCTATAGGTTGCCTGAACTCACACAAAAGCTGGCGTGGAGGGGGATGGGGCAGTGGGAGGCATTGCAACTATTGATACATCATTATAAAGAAGTAGCAGTGCTTTTCAATTGGGCCTCTTTAAAGAAACGTGCTGTTTTTGCCTTTTTTTTTTCCCAGAGGGAGCAAAGATACAATTGTTGATCTGAGTCCTGCCCCCCAAAGGAGAAGTTCATAAGTGGGCTTTCGAGGTTCCAGCAACCGTTAAAGTCCTTTAGGGTTGAAATGTTTTACATCAAATTTCAATGTAGCAATTCTACTTCTTCTTTATCCTTACAAAAGAGGAAAATGAGGTGAGCTTTAAGTGGGAAGTGTTCTGCCAGAAAAAAATGCCCTTACTTGTTTTCTGTGCTCCTATTCTCAATTCAATAAATCTGTGAATGAGTGAAATGGGATAGGCTCTTAATACATAATACAAATTAATCATATCAATCATCATGCTCCTCTGTACATATCCCAATCATCATTCTATTTAGCACACAACACTAGAATCTCACTCGCCAGCAGCGGATAACCCCCCTGAGGCTAACGCTGAGTCTGTCTTTTTCGAAGCTCTGTCACTATTGCAAGGCACAGCGCCAGGCCCAGTGAGGACTCCGGGGGAGGAGTTGTCCAATTGATAACAGAAAGAATGTCCATCAAATGACCTGTTTTTCCATTCCTAGCCACGCGAGAGCACTTTGTCACCTAGAATACCATTGTCAGGAGCTGGGGCTCTGGAATCAGACTGTATGGGTTCAAGTTCAACTCTATCACCAACCAGAGTGTGACTTTGGGCAAGTCTCTTAGCCTCTTTCAACCTCTCTGACCTCCTTCCTTGACCAAGCGAGAGATGGAAATACACTGACTGTCCGCCCTGACTATGTTATCTCATGACTGTATTGTGATCATGTATTCATGGCTCTTGACTTTGAACCAAAAAAGGGAGAAGCGCCCAAACTCAAAATGGGGCCGGCCATACGTAAAGCTGCCTGTGAGTCATAGAACGGCTGCCCTCCAGGGAAGGAACAGAAAAAGGCGCCAGACTGGCTTGGTGTTCTCCCACCCCAAACCACATGCTTCCTAGAGCAGGCCCCGATGACGCTCAGTAGGGCAGCAATGCACAGTAGGACAAATGAGACACGTGAAAGAGCCACGTATCTGCCAGTGCCTACCTCAGCCTATGAGACTCTGCTCGGGGGTTCCTGCAAACACCCCATCCCAAAGCTGTGATAAAACCAAGAGTGGACTCTGACAGCTACTCACTCTTCAGTATTTCTGAGCTGGACTTTTTTTCTCTTCTGAAATGGGAAAATGGCAAATAATTGACAGGGACAGAATAAGGACTCCATCGCATGTCTTTGGAAGTGCTTTGAGGAAGTTAAAGAGTAGACAAAATCAATGTCATAGCAATGGCAGCAGAACCCTGGACCCGATACATCTGTTAGGCCTTCCTCTTCCGTGCCCACTTAAGGGAGCTTCGCTGATTAAAGCACCGATTCCCTGCGAGGGGCCCAGAGTGCTAATATCAAATGAAAGCAGATGTCCGGAGGAAGAGCTGCATGATAAGTAATGTGAGTTGGGGGAAAGATTTATTACGCAAATCAGGAATAAACAGGACAGTAAACCCCTGAAAAAAAATAATAAACTTTGCTTTTTCTTAATTACCTTTCTGATATATATACTCTTTAGAATGCCCAAGATTCAATTTTGAATTTTTTTTTTTTATGCTTAGGCAAAAATTTTTACTAAAACTATTCCATCAGTCACAACAGCTACTACTTTGGAAAATTATCAGGCACTCGAAATCCCCCAAATTGCTGCAACGCTAACTAGAAATTGTTACTGTATTTTGAAATCTTTCAGAACATTACGAATTTCCTGGATGACTTATTTTCTTTTATTTACTTTGAAAGTCCAAAAGAACAGGACTGAGTCGAGATATATAGCCTGTTACGGGCCTACCCTGTGCGGCAGGTACGGTTCTTTAACAGAGGCCCAAAGCCTAGAGGATTTCTTCCTTTTGTGCCACGGGTGCCATAATGAAGTGGTGAAAATTGAAAAGGAACGAGGAGAAAAGAAATGCGGTACAAATAATACAGCAGAGAAAGTTTTAAAATATGTATTACTGCTGTCTGTGGGGAAAACACCTCTTTGGATATGTTCTTGACAGATTGAGTTATTTCTGTCTATTGGGTATGTATAAAGACATATTTATGGATTTATAAATCTTTTGAAGAGGGCTGTTATTTACCCAGTTGACTAAAATGGACTCAAACTGTGTAAATAACTGTTTAGGACATGCACTACGGGCCAAATGCTGGCACGGCTTCCGCACCCGTGTCTGCCAGAAAAGGCAGACAGGGAAAACATGGAAAAGCCACTGTGCACAGTTAATCCGCAGGCTGCACTGAGGCCCGGCTCCTCAGGTCTCGGGGATGAAAAGGAGATTTAGAAGGGTCATGGTTGGCATGGAAATGCACATAAGTTGTTGCAGCAACACTTCTAGGCGTCGTTCTGCATTTAGCAAGGAATAAGTCACACTGCCAAAGGCAGCCCACGGGGAAGGCTCAAGGTGGGACCCCTGACACCTGTATTACCAAGTGGGTGGGGAAGAGGAAGGGGAAGTCAGTCAGGACGGACGTTTCTATTTGACCTTGGTGGAGGGAACTGACTTTAGTTCTTTGATGGAGAACCGGGGAAAGAGAGCAGGAAGACAAGAATCTTATTCAAATAATCAGGAAACCGAAATTTTAGGTCTGGCACTACACGGGGACCTCAACAAACTCTTCCCCATAACCTTTCCCCCCTCGTCTGTCCAATGGGGCTAGACCTGTTTTATCTGCCACCCAGGACTGTTTCAGAAAGGGTCAACTAAGATCACTCCAACGAGATGATGTATGAAAAAAATGCTTAAAAAAACAACAACTACTAGGTGGTGGTCTTTTATGAAAATGATAACGAGAAACAATGTAAGTGGAAAACTCAAGCAATGTCAAGGCTCTCTGGCTCTTGGTCACAATCAAGTTCATCACCAGATGGGCCTTTGGAGAGCACTGTTGAAGGGAAAAGGGACATGTGAAACTCCCAGTTCCTTGTTATGACACGTCAGCGGGGAAGACTCGGGTGGGGCATTTGCCCTCTGAAAACCCTTTTATCAGATCATGTTGAAGGAAACGTAGTCCGTTATAACTTTAAATTCAAGCACATGTTAGCTGTTCCCAAGCCTTCAACGCAGCGGCAGCTCGACTACCTGCGTGCTCATGGGTGACAGATATCTGAAAAGCCAGCAGTGAAAAAAGAAAAAGAAACCGAAACAAAAGCACTGGGCTACGACCCCCTGTAGCAATTTTGGAGAACAGGATAAAGGACTGCAATCCCATTCCCACTTTTTTTTTTTTTGGGGGGGGGGGGCGCTGGTGTAAGATGAATTCTCAAAGCAGGGCTCTCTGGGGCCAGTGCTGACGTCACCCTAGCTATCGCGCTGTGAGCCATGGCACCACCACGTGCAGACACACACCCCAGAGAAAAAAGGCCCCGTGGATTTGTGCTGCGTATCGTTTTCCCGTAAAAGTCAGAGGGCCGAGGTCACCTCCTTCTGTCTCAGCTCCCAACCAGTTTACTATTCCGGGCTCCATTTTTACTAGCCTTAGAGTTGTGATGAAGTCAGCGACTTTGCTTTGAACTAGAAAATGTCTCAGATGCCTAAAAAAAAAAAAAAAAAAGGGGGGGGGGGAGACTCCCAGTCCAAATAGCATCCATGTGCCTAAAAAAAAATTAACTTTCCTGTTTTTGTTTTCAAGCTCATCAGGCTAACTTCACTGTGGACTGCAATTCTAATTGGTAGAGAGCGTTGAAGTTCGAAAACAAAATTCTTTTGCTGGCCAACAGCACTCCAATGAAATGTGATCATCGAAGCCGATTTTAAAGTATGTACCTACTGTGGGCTCAGTCAACCTCAATGCAGCGGTCTTTACAGATTCAGATAGAGGAGACTCCTTTAAACTTTGGTTGCATTCCTGGAACACAAAAGCCAGTGCCGCTGGTCTTATCAAAAATCAATGCAAGACATCTGAATACTCATCCACCTTTTTGCTGAAGATTAGCTTCCGGCCAAAAGTTTATTTCCTACGAGTTATGATCAGACTGGTCCATCCATGGGGATGTGTATTCAGAGAGCAACACAAACCAAAGTGATCTGATTTCTTTCCCTTTCTTCCTAATCCCCTGTAGTCCGGCCTTGCAATAAAGTCAAGCACTTAAGAGATTCAGATAAGTAAATTCAGAAGAATGGCTTCAACCTAGTGGAGAGCGACACCCAACATGGGTTTCTGAAAGGCCCACCGCCTTCTAAGCATTTTAAGACATTGCTAACTTGGAATCCTAGTGGGTGTGTCTTCGTGAGCTCTTGAAAATTCCTCTAAGGGCAAATAATAATAATGCTTTTTATTCGTGTAGGACAGTATCAGTAGCATACTGTCCACATACGTTCCAACTTTGACTTCTCCAGTCTTGCCCTCAGTTGACTCACTGGCCCTGTTTGATGGAGGTGCCCAGGCGACAGGCAGGCAGCTGGCCTGGCACAGGAGGAGGAAAGGATAGGGGCATAGCATAAGATGAGCGGATTCTTATATGACATGGGGTTTATGTTCTAGGAAAAGCTGTATAACAGTCACCAACTAGACTATTCTGATTTATTTTTTTCAACCCTTAAAACATGAAACACATAGCAAAGGAGAATAAGGAGAACAGCTTTCCTACCTTGCTCACTGCTGTTATCCCCGCTGTGTGATGTGTGGCCACCGCTGGAGGGGCCCGGGGTGCCTCCCGAACGGGTTGACGCTGTGTCATCGTGATCTCTGTTCCAAGAGGGCTGTGGGGACACAAAGCAGAAGTCCAAATGGAGTGGTCTGATCCCATTGGTCCCACCAGATCCCATCGCATGACAGGGCCACGGACGGTAGAAGGGACAGCCGTGCCACCTTTCCCATCCCCCTGAGCAGATGCTGCCAGCTCAGAGCTCCACTGGCACGATGAAAATTGGCCCATTTCTGCCTCTAAGCCGAAATGATATGTACAAATAGTTATTCTGTAAGTAATTGCATGCTTTATTACCAAGGAAAACAAAAACATTCCAAGCAAGAAGGGGTGGGTAGGGGGGAGAGAAATGCTGCCACTTGATCCTGACTATTTTTAACATCAACAAACCCTCTGGCACAACAGCCTGCTACTCTGAAAAGGCAAAAATGAGAGTGGTGGTCCATAAGGCCGCGGTGATAGATAGAGGCCTCTGATTCATCCTGGAAGACAAACATGGCAGAGCTTTTAAGACCTCACAATTAGGCCGGGGTCCATAATAGCAAGTATGTGTCAGCTGTTTGCCGGATGGTACATGGCAAATGGGCTAGGCACGGGGACAAAAAAGAAATGAGGATAACAATAGATTCACATGGGCTGTGTACACTCAGCCCCATGCCGAGCCTTCATGTACTATTGAACGGAAAACAGATGTTGCTTCTTATCAGTGGGTGCATTTGAAAGTAACATCGAGATAGGAAAAAATTGGCTGTAAATTAAATTCTTGGGGAAAACAATCATGGTGACACTTCCCCCAAATCTCCCTTTATCACCAGAAAAGATTTTAATTAGCTTTTAGTGCTAGCTTTCAAAAACAGCCTTCTGAGTCACTGGTCATCCGCACAGTAGGGATGATGCAAAATAGTGAGCTGGTTCTTGGCTTTGTCTTCCAGGAAGCAATATTTGTCTTCCAGACGATTAGTGGGAAAGCAGGGTGATCTTGTATGTAAAATATGTCCACATCACTTTCAGTCACAGGACGTCAATGGGTCATGACTGTGTCGTAAGTGGTCAAGTTTACCAGCCCTCCCAGGATTTTCAATACGCGCAGCAAAACCGAAGCGCTCTTTGCTAATTTCTTGAAAAGCGTTTTCATGTCCCAGAGAAGATAAGGGGGAGCTGAAGAGATCAAAATGTTTCAGACAGCCAGGGCGAGAGAAGGAAAGATGCCACCTCAGAGGCATGCTCTGTAAGAATCAGGGAGAGATTGCGGCCCCTGAGAAGGATGCTGGCCTGCAACCGATTCTGTCATCTTGGCCAGAAGATTACCACGGCCTGGAAAATGGAAGAAAGTCACAGGAAGATTCGCCCCTGGTATGCTGGGCTCGGCCATGATGCTTATTCTCAGCGTCAGTGCTAATTGACCTGCCAGGGCTGTGATGGGAAGATGTGGGAACTGTGAAAGAAGTGCTCTGGACAAACACGCATTCTTCAGCATACCAGGAGAATGCTGTAAGCCGTAATCTGGAACACATGCTCAGAATGCAAACAGTTAACGCATAAATTTTCAGTTTGGACAACTGCAGCTCTAAAAGGGGGACTTGTTTATTCAGAGCTCTGCAGAAAGAATGGTACAGCACCCAGGGGACAGACAATGCCAGGCACAAAACCCCGGTGCCTCGACATGTAAAAGGATGTTTTTCTATGTGCTACAAATCCCACTTGAAAATATAATTAGAAGGAGAAAATGGCAAACTATTGCATTAACTGTAATTGAACAAAAGACCAGCAAGGCATGTGGGAGGCTGCAGGAACCCGTGGGAGTTTCAGGATGCACGCCATCCTGCGAGTGACATCTCCTGGGCACTCTCATTTTATTTATGTTGTCCCTCACTACTCCTGTGGACTGCTGATCTGACTTGTAATTAATAGGCAAGCGAGTGGTAACAAGCTAAAATACAGAGCAACAGACTCACCTCATCAGAAGCATGTCTGATAATCTGATTAAGACTAGGACTCTAGAAAGGTGACTTAGAACCAAAGAATTATGCCAAGCGACACAGAAAACTGTCCTCCTTTCTGCTACCACAGACCTGATATATTCACTATCTTTTAATGAGCTCCGCTGATTTATTCAGCTCTGCTCTGCTCCCTCCCCCACTTCTCTACTGTGCAGGATGTAGATTAATTCAATGCTTAATTGTTTAGTAAATTCAATTTCCCACATTCTATTCTGCATAGCTTTAGCTAAGGTTCTTAAATCTTCAGCGGTGAGCCCTGAGCCCAGTGTTTGTGATCTGTGCCTACCTTTTTTCATCACCATTTTTCTTCATCCACCACTTAATTCACCATGAAAAGATTTTCCTTGCTGGAAATTCTGATTCCGCTATGATCTGTGAGGCATTCCGATTCATTGCATTTTCATTGTGTTGGGTCTTAGATGCCGGGCTTCTCTTTTCTCACAGCTATCGCCACATTATACAGGCATTCATGCAAGAAATGTTGGATTCCACCTCAGTTTATCCAAATTTTGTGCAACCTCTATGTTTAAATTTTTGTGTTCACCAAAGGTAGGAGCCAATATTTTCCACCTAATCTCATTCTTCTCACCGCCTTGCTCTTCCTGGAAAGGCCTGTGGGTATTGAGGGCACTTTCTCTGAAATGAAATCTAACTTTTGTGGCCCCCTCTTGAATTAGCATTTTGGATATTAGCATTTCAAGAACGGTGTCTTCACATGAAGCTGAGCATTAAGAGAATCCACAAGGTTACCAAAACAGAACAAGAATTATGTTTAGCTCAGTTCATTAAGCATGATTAAAGTCTCAGGATCAGAAATAGCTCATGAACTCTTCGAGTATAAATATGTAGGACAGCCCTAATCAGAAAGAACTCCCCCCAAATCCATCCACTAGAGAATCTCAGTTGCAAGATCATATCTCTGTGACTGTAATGTGGTTACACCGAACATCATTATTATTTTTAAAATAAAATATGTGCATTTGATTATGTACATCATATATCTGTGAAGTTGTGAGTTGCTTGGGGCCACTTGTAAAATAAAGCTGACAGAATAAAATCAATGATGCATTGCATTACCAGGAGATGTACAGCAAACCTTAGTCATGGTTCTAAATTAAGTCCCAAAGAGGCTCTTTTCTTCAATGTATATAATTTCAGAGCAAGCAATGTCTATGTTCTCATCTACTGAAAATCTGTTAAGACAAGAGGTCCTAATCTAAAGTCCACGGACATTCTATAGAAGGGGAGGATCTTATTTTAACAATAATTGTGATTATGTACATACTTACATTTCCCTCCCATTGGGATAGTGTCCATAACTATCATCATTGTCATCAGATTCTCAAAGGGGTATGTGATTCTTTAAGTGTTTGAGAATCACTTCTCCAAGAGATGCTCACTGGGCTAGATGAAAAAACTAGGACTGGAAAGACCTTTGAGATCATGGAGTCTATACTCTAACTTGACATTGAGAGCCAATGTCAAGTAGTGACATAGAAGCGATGACCTCCTTAGCTACAGGCTCCTCCAGGGCCAGGCTAGTATATGAATCTTCCCTGTCTTGTTCTTTCCTGGCTCAGCACAATGTAGAGGGCATACTCAGCACTCCATCTGTGCTCAGTGAATTAAACTGTCCCATCAACCTTCCCGCAGACACACTACAACTTCCCAAACTCTCCTTCCACCTGAATGAAGCTATCCTTTGGTGGCTTTTTTCCTTCTTCTTCCCTTCATGACTTTTTTTTTTTTTTTCATTTGTGCCTTAATTTTGGACATACTTCATGTCTTCCTGTCATTTGTCATGTTTTCATTAGACAATTCCTTTCACTGCTGTGATATGAATTATCACCCATATGCTACAAAATTTATGTCTCTGGATCTCTTCTTTGGTCTTTGGACTTGTATGGCCAACTGCTGCTAAACCATCTCCATACAGAGATGTCCATCTCACTCGGCAAGTCCAAGCTAAACTCTCTCCACCAAACCTTCTATACATTCTACCTTTGTTCTTGATCCCAGTCGGTATAAGCCCATCCATCCATGGCATAAATTTCAGAACCGCCTAGGACACATTCTCCCCGTCCCCCATCACACAGTCAGGCATCAAATCTTGCCCATTTTCACCCCTAAGTAGGCCCCCTAAGTAATTCTCAAATAAATTCCTCACTTTTCAACTTAGAGATTGCTATTCTTGTTAAGGCCCTCCCAGCTTTAAAGAGTTCAAGTCAAATCATTCCTCAGCTTTAAAAGAGTTCTATTCCACCAGAACAAGCATGTCAAACTCATGGCCCGTGGGCCACATGCCTCATGTGTTTGGCCTGTGTTAGCCTTTGAGTTTGACATGCTTGCACTAGAATATAAGCTTCATGAGGACAGGTTGTGCTCACCTCTGCATCCTGCGTATCAAGCATAGTGCCCGACACTCAGGAAATGCCTGTCAAATGAACTGACAGCTCCCTACGGCCTAGGGTGCTCCGCCCTTCAGGCCCATCCTCACCCTTCCTTCCTGCCGGGATTGCCCTTCTCTGCCCTGCCTGGTCCCAGCCCCTGATCACCTCCTACTTTCTTAATTAAGTCACAGCTCAGATATTTCCTTCCCCAGAATGCCTTCACACACACACACACACACACACACACACACACACACACACACACACTTCCCCAAGGATGGGTGAGGCTCTCCTCCCCAGAGCACTGAGAGCACTCATGCCCTCCTCTATCACTTGACTCTCATATTGTTGTGTGGTGACCTGTTATGCCTGTCTACAGTTCTGCACTATGAATGTTCTGCAGTCCTGGACTATACCTTAGTCACCCTTTTACCCTCCATCCCAGGACAATGTCTATGCCACATTAGATACAAATATGTTTTTGAATAAATAAATGAATAACTTAAGTGATATATAGAGGATCGCTGTGTTAAATTGTCACCAGATGCTATGCTCTCCTATATTAAATATCATAAAACATCTAAAAATGACTTGCATGATTTAAAAACATATCACAAACTCGCATTCACATAAACACACACCACCATAAAAATATATTAACACTCAGTTGCAGTATAACACAGTCCAAAGAAAGGAAACTTGAAGCTACACATATCCCAGTGTGAAATCTGACGACAACACTTACATGGTCTTAGGCAAGTCACAACCTCCCTAACTCTTCATGTCCCTAATCTGTAAATGGGGATAAAGAAATACTCCTCTGCAGACATAACATACATAAGTTTCCAGGCATGCAGCAAGCACTCAATAAATAGAATTTACTATAGTTGTTCATGTAACAACACAGGCTGACCTAGTCAACCCTGAAATATCTACATACAGGTGTATTCAGTTATAGACCTTCTGGAACGAAGGGTTAACCCGAGCTGGCTTAGCATACAGCTTGGTATGCCTTGGGCTATCTCCCAGCTGGTGTGTGCTCAGGGAATGCAAACTGATCTTATTTTCACCTTCAAATAACATGATTTTACAGGTGGCTTGCTCCTCCCCACGCTATCAAGTCTAATTTGATCCCTAATATTTATAAATCATGTTACAGTATACAAAGCACTTTGACATATCTCCTCTCTTGGTCATCCATCACATCAGTATGATGCCAGAATCTTTCTTTGTTCAGGCCAGAAATAGTGGGGTTCTTTTCTTCCAAATTTCTACACTTCCTGTCCTATTCCAAAACACGGATAAACGAGAGTCTGGTGATCCTGACATACATAGCAGCTCTGTGAAAAATGATGAAATCATCATAGTGTTCAAAACTGAAAGTTAGTCTGCACCTATCCATGGGCGGGTTTCTCTTGCTCTTCTCATTTGCGTTTTCAAACCAGCAGAGTCTCTAGAATAAATGATTGCTGAGGGCCTGAAAGAGCTGGCGCATCTCAAGTGAACCATCCAGCCCCTCCAGGTCGGGGGAGTCACCAGTCCAGGTGGGGAATACACCCATGTGAGTGATGCTCCTGCGTACACACACTCCAGTTCCCACATCTGCACGTGTCCATACATACATGCACACACACATGACTATGCTCGCCCATGAAGCACACACAGCAGACAGGATCACTGAGTGCCACCATCCCACACCTCCAGCGTTGTCACATCTCCTTGGTCCCCTCCGCCAGACTTTCTCACCTCTGTCTAAACAATGTCTCTTAGGATCCTTAAAGGCACAGAACCTCAGCAGATTGATTCCTTATATGTTTCTCAATCAATGATGTCATCTGAGGAAAAGGGACCAGAAAGACCCATGCAGAGGTGCCACTATGAAAAGGCACACATGTTTACCTGTATGTGTTGGAAGTTGAGAAATAGGAGATGCTGAGATTTTCATTTATTTATGAGTATTGGAAAGTCTGTTAGGGGCCCTGGTGGGTGGCTCAGTTGGTTGGGGCATCGTCCCACACACCAGAAGGTTGTGAGTTCGATCCCTAGTCGGGGCACCTGCAGGAGGCAACCGATAGTTTCTCTCTCACATTGATGTTTCCATCTCTCTCTCTCGCTCGCTAGCTCTCTCTCTCTCTCTCTCTCTCTCTGTCTCTCTCTCTCTCTCTCTCTCTCTCTCTCTTTCTCTCTCTCATCAATAAGAACATATCCTTGAGTGAGGATTCAAAAAAAAAAGTCTGAAGTCTGATATGCTGACACTCCTATTTGAAAATCTTAGTGACACCTGCTTGATAACCGGAACACACCATGCGTATAAGCATTCAACTCTCTCAACAACCAAAGAGCACCTACAATTTGCTAGAGCCCGAGGTAAAGCCTGCTCCTCTCAAAACATACGCCCCTGAGGCTATGTCTACCCAACTTCAAATTCAAGCAATTCAGCAAAAAAAATGTGAAATTCTTCATATGGGTTTCGAAAGAATCCCTGGAAATCATTAAGCAAAATTCACTTAACCATGACAAGTGTGAGCAGGGTGTTTTGTTTGAACACAGTACACCTGCCCTCTTCCCCTGTAAGCTTTGAGATGTTTTTAAATACCAGAAGCTCACAGATGAATACTTCAGGGTGCACACATGCTGTGGATGCAGGGGTTGCATTAAAATGCGCTTGGGAACGGTCTGGAGGTGAAACCTCTTCTAAGTGCACGCTCTGTCCTGCTGACCCATGAACAAGTGTGGGGAGGTGACGGTTGTGCTGGGCAGAGCCGGCGGGAGATGACGCCGTGCCTGGTCGTGGCCCACACCTGCCTTCCACGGGGAGGCCCGCTCGTTAGGAGGTTATCTCCCTTGCACACTTCTTCCGAGTCTCTCCATCGACTCTCCTTTTGCTCATTTCCTTCCCTGTCCCCGCCCTCCTTGCCTTTGCCAAGTCTGTAGGCCTGCCAGGGTTCTTGTTGAGCCCCTTTTTAATGCTGCGATAAAATATGCTTATTGCCCCACTTAAGAGAGGCCTGAAGGGTAATTCTGGGGACTCGGGGCAGATGGTAAATTGGTGGTGAGACCATGGAAACCCAGCACTGCTCTCCGAATCTGCGGCTCTCACCGAGACACCGCACTTCCTCTTCGCACCCTTCCAGCCCGACCGTATCTGCCACTGTGGACTTTTAATCTAGCAACGCATCTCAATGACTATCCAATTATCCCTTAGTTATGACTCTGTTTTAATGACTGCCTTGTGCCAGCCAGTGTCTTCACAGACAACCTAAGTGTGTCTAGTTCTGCATCAAATAAGGTGGATTTCGAAAACCTTAACAATTTAGCAACTGTGATGTATTGCTGTAAGTACACACACACACACATTCATAAGCGCACACATGTGATCATATGATAGTAGTCATGGGTAGTTTGCAGAGGCAGAGACGGCATCTGTTAAATTGAGTTCATTTCCCAGCTCTCACGTACCACAAATAAAACTTACAAAAATGATAATTTTTCAAACACTGAATCCTCTCTCTCTGTGTAATGAGGCATATAAAGAGGAGGAGAAGAATTTTTGTGCTTTTTTTTTTTTTTTCCTTTTTGCCTTTGGTGAAAATTCTCCAAGGAGTAATTTCATCTTTAAATGAAAAGTTTTGTATCAGGTGATTGAGCTCCAGGAATCACCGAAGCCTCAGGTTCAGACTCGGGGAGACGCACAAGCGCACACTCACACTCACGCCTACACAGCAGCATACACCCACCATGCGCGGAGGAGTCAGGCAAAAAAAATTGTGGGAAACCTAATTTTAATGTTACATTGTAATGAAATGTAAAGCAGCTTGGCAGTCAACTACATTTTTTAAGTCCTCTAGCCCTCAAATACTTGGCTGTCCTGCACAAGCCTATGCCCCATTCTCCTCCAGGCCTGGCTGCCATGGACGGTGAGGGCAGAGACCCCAGGAGGCTCTGGACCAAGACCAGCTCTGTGGGTCACTTTCCCAATGCCCCTTAAAATATTAACTTGCCCACAGTCTAATATCTTTTAGGTCTCAACTCTGACGCTCTCAGACCATCACTCATCTGCACTGCTGAACTCGTTCATCCAAAAATTTTAAATGAATCAATAATGCTAAGCAAACATCTACCGATATAAAACATCACCCAAAATACTCCAAAAGCGTTCCGTAAGAAACCTGCACAGCCCTGATACATACATCCTGCCCAATTGCTTTACATTGAGAATCAATGCCAACACCATCCCATGAGGACCCCACTGGGGTCTCAGAAGAGAATCTAGATTCCTACATGGGGGAGGTACCTTCAGGGAAAAGAAGTTACAAGCAGAGAGAAACTGCTACCAAGAAGTGACAATCAGTTTTATATAAAAAAAAAAATCTTAAAACCGGAAAGTAGATGAGTAATTCACAAATTATCCAAGTGCACTGAATGTTCAAATTCTACTAAGCAGTTTGTTGTGGAGGAAAAAAAAAAAAATCTCATAAACTGAAGAGATGATAAAGCCTCATTACACTAGGAATCTTAGTCAAAGTTCTAATTTGTGTTTTAATAACATTTCCTTTTCCTATGCCATCGTATTGTGGCTGGCATGCTATTAATAAAAATAAACTCCTGTATTAAATTATTTTAATGACTCTATGAGCTTCCACTCCTGAAATCTATCTATGAACTGTAGTTCAGAGTTAAATGTTTACATTTTTTAAAACGCTCTAATCCACCTGGCACCATATATTTCCAAATATTTATACCTAAATATTTAAAATTTTATTCTTCATTTATCCGCTAAAAGCTTTCTGCTGAAATCCAGAGAATTTTCTATCCTTTCTATTAGGAGTGGCAGAAGAATCTTTAAATTATGCCAGTGTACCTAGAGTCATAAAATCCCTTTTATATGTTTGCTTGCTTCCCAATGTTTTATTTCACATTTGTAACAGCATTCAGTGCTCCTCATTCTGCAAACAAATTAAGATAAAATAAACTCAAAAGTGTCTTGTATGAAACAATTTCAAACCACGAATTTTCTAGGCAACCATCCTAAGCAAAAAGAACATCTGCTAACGCAGAAAACATTGTATTCTGAGTACAAGTAGCTAACAAGACCTTGTGAGCAACTGGACCTTAGCCATGTCGTATTTGCACTCAGAAATGTGGAAAAAAGGTACTTAGCACAAGATCTGCACATAACTGCTATTTGAAGTTGGCCGTAAGAGTGAATCTGTAGTAATTCACTGTGCTGTCTCAGCAACACAGCTGAGGGACCGATCCCTTTGACACTATAATGGAATCAGAATGATAATGATCCCTCCTCATAAAAATTAAAATGATATTTTTCTTAAACCCTATGATAAAAAAAAACTACCCAATCTTTTCCCCCCAAGTCAAATGCATGTTGTTTATAGTTGGGCAGAATACAAGTAAAAAGATAAAATATTATTTAATGTACTGTGCTGTTTACTTAAGGTTTACTATATTAAATGCTTTATATGCATTCTTATTTAATTCTTACAAGTAACTCAATAATGTGTGTTCTATTACTATCCTCATGCTACAGATGATGAAACTGAGGCTCATGGAGGTAGACACTCTCTCACAGCAGAGCCTCGTTCAAACCCCAGAGCTCTAGTGCTACAGGGAATATACCTTCTTGGGACACTGCTGTAACTAAGAGTGGCAATCAGTGTACTTACTGGCTCTTCCTCTAGTGTGGCTGAAGTTTTCTCTATTCTACTTCTAAACTCTCAGCCCAGAAAATCCACAATTTTGATGTAAGAAGGGCGAAAAAAATCAGTCAACATGCAGTCTGGAATTCAAGTACCTTATGGCACTCTACTCTGGATAAAAGAACCCTGGAAATTGATATTTTCCACTGATAGCCACTCACAATTAGCAACAGGGGATTTTACAATTTCCCTGTGGTTTTCTTTCTGGAAGCACTTCAGCTTTTTGTATTTTCAATCAACTTTTATTTTGTAAGTACCTGACATTCCTCCAGGATTTCTAAATCTTTAAGCTCTCATAATGTTAAATTTGAAGGCGGGGGGGGGGGGGGGGGGGTTATTCCTTCCTTCGTCATTTATCTTGGGCAAAATCACCGGAGAGGTCTTTCTCAAAGCATCTTGAACTTTAATTTGCATTACTGGCTCCTGGAATGGCCAAGTTTTCTATATTTCAAGGCACTTAACTGAGAGCTCAGCCAAAGCAACTGTGAATTCCAGAAGCAAGAGGCTGAGTCGCACTGTTGGTGCACTTTTTAAGGAATTCCAGTTAACCAGAATGCCATTCTTCAGCCATCCCCAAGGCTATTATTCTGCAGGCTATTCATACTATTTTAACGGTTATAGAGTATTTGGAGTATTAGGTGTATACTACACCTGAAGAAAAGCCCCATCATTGACTTGTTAATGTTTTATTCTCCTCTTTTTCTATTGGCATGTTCTTTACATGCCCTCAATAAATATTAGACGCTCAAACAACTCACTATTAGGGTGGCAAGCAAATCTTTAGAATGTCGAAACAGTAGAGGGAAGAACAATGCACCTAATTGAAATGGCAGGGTAATTTGGAAAATAAAATTGAGTTGCTGCAAATTCCAAATTCCAGAATAAAAATGTTTATGCTCGCGCAAATGCAGATGGATACCAGCTTTGAATAATTATTAGACTAAAAAAAAAAATACGTGAACACCAACAATACATTTGATATGCACAGAACAAGCACCGTCTGCGTGTCTCCATTACTTTGGGCAAGGAAATGCAGGACACGATGAGTCTGATATTTTTCTTGATGGTTTTGTTATTGAACAGAGCTTTCAAAATCCCACCATAGGCCACGCCACCACATACACACCCAGGGTTAAAATTTCCAGGGACAACATTCTTCAGAAAATTCAAAACACATTAACGGACAGAGAAGCATGCTGAGAGAAATGAAGGGGTTAAATGATTCTGCTACTCAGTATCTTTTCCCCTTCAAAGAAATTAATTTATCACCACGATCAATTTAAAATGTCAAGTTCCTGATTCTCTTTGGCAGAAACTAGAGCCCCCAAAACTATGACAATTAAAATTAAAAAATGGGAAAATGCACTTGCATCTGGAATTATGAAATTCAAATGCGTAATGAGATTTATCTGTACACCCAGATTTATCTGTAACCTTATTATCTTCTTAGGTCTATGCCAATTTTGGCAGAGAGGCCACCCATATCTGGCAAAGATAAATTCCATATGCTCTGTAGAGTTATAGCATATTTCCCATAAATAATGTATACAATAGACTGTAAATAAATCATACATTTATCTGAACTGCTCAAGAGTGAAGGGCAGGGTGGGTACTTAGGAGACGGAGTCTCTTATGAATGAACAATTTCAAATAAAAGTAACCTTTAATGGTGAGTTAGTTATCACAAAGTTCTAAAACTAACATATACTTAAGTGGGGGGTTTAAAATAACTCCAGATCTGGTGGGAACTTCCAACTAAATGTTCCAAGTGAACCCCAAATGCCCCATTTAATGTTGCTGCTAAAATGTCCATTCTGATTGTAGCACCATAGCTAATAGCATCTTACCTATTGGCTGCAATTTTTAATTCTCTCTACACTACTGGTTTTTATGATCAATGAAATAACTAAATTTAAAATGCCATGTCTGACTTTTTGTCCCATGAAATACACAGCGTTGTTTCTTTGTGGGTTTTGTTTTTTTTTTCCTTCAGTGTAAAAAAAAACTTTAACATTGCAGTGAACAATAGAAAGGTAAACTACCTTGGGGTGGGGGGAGCGGGGAGAAGAGTTCATTTGCACTAGTTTGCTAGGACTTTACATTGTAAAAATGGTTATCCTCCCCCCCCCAACCCCATTATCCCCTTTTGAAGCCCTACAGACACACAAACTATTTCCTGCAAATAGTGTAAGTATGCCTTTATAACCTCAGACAGTGTACACCATTTAGCTGGAAATTAAGTTTTCAAATCGCTAAGGAATAGTCTCTGAATAACAGAAAACACTATAGGTCACAGTTAATTATAGCTTGTCTATCAAATCAAGTTAATGTTCGAGAACACATCCAAATAGTTACAGAGACATTAAGAGGAGTTTTATTGTTGAAGAAATTCTTATTCATTCGGCTTCTAATATTTGTAAAAGAAGAGAGATAAATAAGCCTTTTACAAGTTAGGATGGGATGAGAAAACTCTGGTTTTATATCAAATTGTTCCCTTCATTGTCCTTTGATGACTGTTGATTTCATTATAAACTTCATTTTCCAGAGTTTCATAATAGTCATAAACACACTCCACTTTAAAGAGTTTCTATGGGACATAATGTGAATGCAAATGCAGAATAAAATGCAAATCCTGGAGGCCTGGGATCAAATATGGACTATCAGCTAAGAATACAGTCACTGAAAACAAACACTTAGGCCTTAAAAGAGGAAGAACAGAAAGGGGCTGATATGACTCTCTATAGCCCCTGGGAGGGCAAACAAGAATAACCGTTTTCAGTTTTTCCCCTAATTGTAAAGCACAGGTTGGGAAAATGTGAAGACTTTGGTCTCCATCCATTCCCATTCTAAAGTGAGTAATATTTTTCATCTTCACAGGAAAATAAACCCGCGTGTGCACAGTAGCCCACAAGGCACTCAAATGGGGAAATGAGACCTAGCCAAGTAGTTCAAGATCAAATCACAGGCATAGGAGGTTTACCAAACAGAGGGAAAGAAGTCATCAGGAAAAGAAAGAGCTGTAGTTCTCTGCCTTGCTAAACATTAACCAACAACCAAGATATTTATAATGAGTGAAGAACAGACATACTATCATTTCGTGTTGTGAAGAATAAGGAAAAGATCTACAGAAATGGGAATTCACCAGCAACAGCAATGAATTCCAAGTTAGCATATATGTCAGGGAATAATTCTAATATCACTCAAAATGTTATTTATTTACTACCTACTATTGTCCAAATCAATCAGAATAATGTATGTTTCAATTCATTGTAAAATTTAAGACTCTGTATTGTGTCCGAATGAAAAAAGGAGCAAGACTATAAAATGTTGCTTAAACTTATTAAACTCATAAAAAGTTGTGGTGATTTTTTAAAGTATTACTTAGCAAACTCATTAGTAGTAACAGTATTTCCTTTCTATGGAAAAATATAATTTCATTTAAGTTTTAAAAATAACCATAACATTTCATATTCCAGGCTCTTTACCTCATGATTATAAATCCTATTACTTGTAAATAGAGTTATGAAAAATATCAAGGGAAGAATCAACTATAGAAGTATATTTTTGAGGATTAATGTAAAATTTATTTTCACAACTTGTTTATTCACCCTCCATCCATTTATAGTAGTGCATATGTCATGGAAAAGCCATAGCATGCTTAATGCATATCTTAAAGAGAGTTAATGACTTAGTTCTGGTTATAATTTGTATTTAACTGTATATACTCATGATACCAATAAAAAACAGGTGTATAATTCAATAAATGTAGAAATAAGCTTATTTCGCCAGAGAATAACTCTTTATGGTATATTTTAGGAATCCCAAACCAAGAAGTAAAGAAATATAAAATAATTTCAAGAGATTTGCACTGTGGTGTTTTCCTTTAACAAGAACATATTTCCTAGATTAAGAAATGCTTTTTGGAGAGAATGTTCTGAGAGAGTTTAATAAAGTGTTGCCAATTGCTTTAATTCTGCACACATGAATGCATTAAGCTGACTGAAATTGGATTCTAGTGACAAATATTTAAATGGATATATTCTTGTTTATTTCACAGGGTATCCTTTATACCATTTATTAAAATGTCCAATTTATAAGTGTGGGAAATCCAGTGATTGCCCCATACAGGTATGCTTCATGGAGAGGTTATTTAAGACTCCCAAAAGCTTTCCCAGATTTCTATAATCCTGAAATCACGGCATGTTAAATTAAGGATAGAGTGAAGAAATCCTCTTATATTTTACACTACATACACATACTCATCAGCTTGAATTTTTCCAAATCTGATTTTGTACATACAACCTTCCTTTACAAGTATTAATAGTAAAATATCCAAACTTTTACTGGATCCCAAAAGTCAAATTTTGAAAGTATTATTAAAATTTAAATAGGGAGACTGGATTTTACATTTTAGACCCTAACTTTTGAAACAGGTATTATATCCAGACATTTCCTGATGAGTAAGAACACCAAGCTCCACGTGGCTCACAACAGTCTTGTTTTACTTGGGATTTTGAAAACCTTTAAATCTAACATATGCACAACTGTCAGATACACTGTCGCGTGTCTTCTATTTTTATTTGTAAAAGAATACTTTCCCATAATTTTGATGTAGTAATTTTTAAATATTTTTTTTGCACTCAGGAGAAATGGCAAAAATTTTTGTCTCATAACATAAAGTCAAGTACTACTTTCATACAAATATGGCAAATATCATAATCCAAAAAAGGCCACATAAAATGCTACAGTTGCAATCATTTAAGACTGTGTAACAAAAATGACTGAGAATGGTATCAGTTTACTATCCTTCAACTGTCTCCCTGACAGTGGAGTCAAATAATGTTGAATTATAGACCTTCTTACAGGAAGTCTTACTTCATGCCCATTTTTGATCATCTCCCTGCTAGTCCCTATAGGAATTTGGCTGAATGCCAACTTTCCTTTAAAAGTTTCTGTATACATACTTGGGTTGTGTTTGATGGTTAAATGATCATTTATTAAAACTTTAGCATCCCACATTTGCTTGACATATTTATATTTCAGAAGAAAATATTGCTATTGAAATGGAAAGCGTAACATTATCAATATGAAAATACTTCATTTGAATTCATGTTGGCAGTATTTTCATTTATGACAAGTGTCTTAATATGACTTGTTATGCATTCTTCACAGTTTCTCCAACTCCACCTGCGAGGGAAGGTAAACTAGTTTATAACAGAAGTCCCCGCCGTAATACTTTTAGCCTATCTGTTTGGCCTTACAGAACCGAAATTTCTACTATGAGACCACAAATAGCCTTTGTTTTTAAGAGTATGGAGTTTTACTGCATAATTTTCCCTCCATTGCCCAGCAACAGCTGTGTTTTAAATCTTTGGGACTATGACAAACATTCTAACATTTAAACATATGAGTGTTTAAAAACAATGATTTAAAATTTGTTTCTTTTCAAAGTTGGACAATTATAGCTTGATATTTCCAGTTACTTTTTTGAAAGCAGGGCCCATATTTTAATCCTCTTTTTCTTCCTCCTCTTTCCTCTACTATTTAAGCTTCTCCATGTTTTCTAATAAAAGTCTCTAAGTTAGGACCGATAGCAATAGTACACACAACCACTCTACATATTTTCAAATCGTGAGCAATGGAGTCATTCTGATGAGAGAAGGATTGCTATTTGAGTAACCTATTGCCACAGAGCTAGTTAAATCACTGAACAACAGTTAGTTATGGGACTTTACTTTGTACAAAGTAGCATTAGCATCATTGCTTTCCGCTACCCATTGAACTTGCACTGGGGACTAAGAAACAAGAGAGCTAGATAGATAGAGAGGGAGGAAGAGAGAGAGAGAGAGAGAGGTGCTCTGAAAAGGGAATAACTTCTGTTGTATAGGTATTGAGACTTCCAGACACTTAACAATGTAATTGGCCTCAATCTATCTGTATATAATCTATACTTCTTTTTTTCTAAAATGTTTTCAAGAGCCCCTATTAAGAATCAACACATCCATACTCTGAAATCCACACATAAATACACACTAAAAGCCAATCAGAAAGCAATAATGAAAACACACCTGGTAAACAACTAACTTTCAATTCAAAGGATTCTAAGTAATAAAGGGCCTAGAATGAACATCCCAATTAGCCAGTGTAGTGACAAGCAGTCAACACCTTATTATTTAATCATTAAAGAGAATCGTGCCATAATTTCCCTTTGACATATTTCAAGAAAGAAATTAAAGAGTGCACCACCTGGCCCACAACAACAGTCAAAAGGAAAAGTAGGTAATTCCAAGACCCCGTTGCTTGCAAGGCCTGTGGCCTGAGAGGTTCCAGGATTAAGGCATGAAGTGGGACCCTATGAAGTATTTACAATTTAAATGAGATGTATTCCCGTGTAAGCATTCAGAAACAAACTACTTGACAATGGGACCATTTTCCTGTTTCCTGATGTTTGTGTCCAGTTTTCTTATTGGGTGAAAACAAATTGCCCCCATTTCTAGTATTAGCAAATATCCGATGGCCTTTTCTATTTGTTTTTTTTCTAAAACAGCAGATCCCATTCATCAAGGACATTAGGCTGTCCCTTGCCCTTCCATCCCTGACCATAAACACCTTTCCAAAAGACAAAGCTCAAATCTCCCCCTCTTAGACGCATCCTCATCCCACTTTGCAGGGAGGGAGTGTTTTCAGTCAAGCACAAGTTCAGTGTTAAGAGTTTTGATTTTAAACTATGCTTGGGAAACAACATTGCGGACTTTTAAAATAAAACCATCGCCACCAGGGCTCCCTGGCCCACTTGGGAAGCAAAGCTCACTGGCCCGGGCTGCCCTGGATATCTGAGGCCGGGAGGGCTGGCCTCTGCAGCCTGGGCCTCACCGCCCCGGCGGCCGTCCCCTCCCCTGGGAGCTCACCAGCACTTGGCATTTAACCTGCCTGGGGAGCGTGGCTTTCTGGTTCCATCTCTGAGAGCCACAGTGCTTCTCCCGGGATGTCAGAGACAAATCTGGATTAACATGCAACAGGGCGCCCGGTGCGGCCTGGCAGCCCCAGCCCAAGAGCTGTTAAATGCAGATTCAGCCGAGGATCCCCCGGAGAGCTGCTGTTGAATAAAAATTGTAATCCGAAGGGACCTTTTCGCTGCCTCCTGCTGCTTGAGGGAGAACCCCGGCTGGAGCCCGGAGCACAGGCCCTGCTGGTCCCCGCTCCCTAGGAGCAGGCCGGGCCACCGGAGAGGCGGCCTTCGGGGCCCGGAGACCTTTCGCTCCTCGCTCCCCTCTCCCTCCACCCGGTCCTGGAGTGAAAAATGCTTAGATTCCAGGAGTGGCGGACAACAGACAGCCCTGGGACGGCTTCATTCGACGGCTCCTTCTCGGAGTGCGTCCTGGATCTGCCCGCTGGGCGGTCAGGCTCTTCCCCACCTAACCCCTCTGGGCGCCCCCAATTCCACGCTGGACCCCCAAACACCCACCCTCGTCCCTTCGGATCTGCATCCTTCTGCACCACCACCCTGGCTCAGCCCTGGCCTCGACGCCTCGCACCCGGGTCCCCCTCTACACCCACTCCCGAGTCGCAGCCCGGCTCTCATCCCTCTCCGAGTCCCCCGGAAACCCCCAGGACCCAGCCCTGCTGCGCCCCGAGCGTCCCTGCGGAGGCCGCGAACCTGGCCGTCGGGAGAGGGCGCCCGGGAGGGCTGCGCCCGCAGGGACCTCAGGGTCTGGGAGTGGGAACGAGGGGAAGACGGGACCCGGGGACGGGATCCCAGCTTCTACCGTCGTCTTAATGTGATTTTTAAAAATAAAAATAAAAAAAAGCCAACAACTCTACAAGGCCAAGTGGATTTCCACAGACTAAGCCTTCTGGGAAACCGGCTGGCGTCAAAGCCGTCGACCCCAGGTCCCTGCGCCGGTGGCAGTGTTCACGCCCTCCGAGGAAAAAAGTAAAATAAAATAAACCTCGCCGCCAGCAGGCCCTAGAGACAGAGGGGTTAATGAGCTAACGAGGCCCCGCGTTCGCGCCACACCTGAAGCATCGAGTCCCGCAGCGCGCCCTCCGCCGGGGCGCATACTGCCCCCGCCGCCTCCGCAGACAGGTGGCGGGGCTGTCTTTCCTGGGTCTCGCCCCCAGGGAGCCCCACTAGGGGTCCAGCGCCCCCAGGGGCCGGCCAGCAAGCTCCAGTCGGGGAAACTGGCGCCCACCAGGCGGCCCCAGTGCCCTGTCTCTGCTCCCAGCCTCCCAGAACAGGGGACAAGCTCCGCTGCTGAGGCACAGCCCTCGTGCGCCCCGCATTCTGCGCTCCCTGCTCCAAAGGGAGCCCAGGCACCTCGCTCCTGGCTCCAGAGAAGCGGTCAGTGAGACAGACCGAACTTGGGTTTGCTGCCCTCCGACCAGCTGAGACCTAGGGGAGCTTGGGGGGGTGGGGGGGGTGGGGGTCTCGAGAGCGCGCCTACGCGCACAGGCCAACAGCGCCACCAGCTCAGCCAAAGCTGCGAAGCCCCCTCCCAAGCACGCTTCTCGTTTCAAAGGTGGGGGAGGAGGAGAATAAAATGCGTATTTTTACCCAATAGAAGTGCCTACCGATCTGCCTATCTCAAGTTAAAGTAATTGTGTACAAAAAGTTTGCCGAAGGAGTAGGGGGAAGAAGCCACTGATGGCATATCAATTTTGTATCCCCCCAAAATACCCCATAACTTTGGTCCTTTATCTTTGACTTTAATAAAATACTGATTCGTTGAGAAAACGGGGCATAAATCTTCATTTTGGAGGCAATTAAAGTGTTGATTTCATTCATGCCCCAGAGCGATTCTTGTAATTTGCTCAAATAGCTTTATGTACCCAGCACTAGAAGCTTTTAGAATCCCATTTTCTAGTTAGGCTTGTTGGATTACAATTTTTATTCAACAGCAGCTACCCAAGGGTTCCTCAGCGGAATCTGCATTTAACAGCTCGGGGCTGGAGGGCTGGTGGGCTGAGGCGGGCGGGAGGCAGGGCAGCCGGCGGGGTCAAAGCCAGGCCCGCCCCGCAGCCGCCTGCAGGTTTCCCACCCCGGCAGGGGCCGCGCCAAGGATCGCGCAGGCTGCCTGTTCTGGGTACTCGTCTACACAGTCCAAAGTTTGCAACTTGCCAAATAACAGTTAAGGGACCCGGTGCGCCGGCGCTTTGAAAGCTCAGCTCGGCC
Source organism: Eptesicus fuscus (assembly GCF_027574615.1). Classification (NCBI taxonomy): domain Eukaryota; kingdom Metazoa; phylum Chordata; class Mammalia; order Chiroptera; family Vespertilionidae; genus Eptesicus; species Eptesicus fuscus. The sequence continues at coordinate 39,261,536 of NC_072488.1, read as the reverse complement.
TGCCCTCCACTCCTCCTGGGGAAAAGGAGGCTTCGGCCTCGGTCCGGAGCTCCCCAGAGAAATCAAAGCTGGGGATGTATTTGAAGGGGTAGACATTGGAGAGAAGGAAACTTGGAGGTGACACCAAGACCGAGGAGCAGAGCACTCGGACAAGGACTCGCAAGAGAGCCACTGGTCCACAGGGATCCTGGCAGAGCTCGCCAGGAACGCTGCCTGGCTGGCGGTCCCTGCGCCTAACAAAGACAGGCTGATCTCTCCCCCAAGACGGGGCTCACGTGCCAAGTCAGAAAGAGAAACAACTCCGGGCCTTCCCTTATGTAGATGGAGAGGCGCAGGAGGCCCCGCAACCCAAATCTCTAGACGCGTTGCAACAATTCGCAACGGAGGAGCTGTCATGAGCCCTGTTTTATCCCACCCACTCCTCACGTTTTCACTTTCACGCTCTTTTTGCAACTCCTCTGGACCAATCCAGAGACACAGCGACTGGACAGAGAGAGACGCTGGGAGCAAACAGCGGTGTTGGAGTGAGAGGGGGAGAGAAATTCCCCCCCCACACACACACACACATCCCCCCCCAGCAAGTCCAAATAAAAGTGGTCCCCACTTAGCAACGCAGCCGAAGAAGGGCCTGGAAGGAGAACGCCAGAGAAGGGGGCTCAACAAGCCGAAGGCGGCAGCTGAGAGCCCAGGTGGCGCGAGGTCCCCCACCCGCCACACCGAGGGAGTCGCCAAGGTGCCCTGATGCTGACACTTCCAAAAGCTGCCAACCCAGAGGGCCCAGAGCACGTACCAGCTGGAGGACGAGTGGAAAGGTGGAGGAGAAAAGTCCGTGTTTATCTGTTTGCATGCCCTCGGCCTGGTCTTATTTTGTCTATGAAGGACAATAAAATGGGCGAGCTTGCAAGCGAGCACTGCACAAAGCAATGCTCAGTGAGGTCTAGAAGCGTTCGGCCGAGGAAAACTGACAAGACAGGCTAATGAACCGTATAGACAGGGAGAAAACAGCCAGCATTTGCTAGATTTCAAACCCTGGCTGTCTTTCTTAGACCACCTATCTTGGGTTTATTCCTAATAAAATAAGAAATAAGCAGACCCTACTCTTTTCTTCAAGATAGAAGGGGGGGGGGGGGGTTGGGGCAATGCTCCAGAACAAAGCCCTACAATCAGAGGCGGTCACTGGCAGTTAACACTCCCATTATTACAGAGGGTAAATAAAATAAAGACAAAAATTAAAAGCGACAAGAAACAGGTCAAGTTTGCAGGCAAAGCTTTTGCAAGCTCATCTCTCCAAGTCGAATCCCAGAGCCAGCCTTAATGAAGCAATAATAGCCACATTATTCAAAAATTTTCATTTCGATGGAAATGTATCTAAAAGGGACTTAATCATATGCAAATAATAAAAGGAGGTGGTAGTGACCCAGCAAGCAATATGCATACAGATTTTTTTTTTTCCCAGGGATGTTGAAATTGAAAAGCACATACCTGGTCAGTTAGATTTGCTGATCTTGTTATATCTTCACTGTCTGATTTTGATCCTCCTTCTCTATCGTCTATCACCAAATCGATAGGCATTTTCCCTTTCAAACAGCTAATATACCGGTGGCAGAAATTGTCACATAATTCGTGTACCTACATTATGACAGAAATAAAAAATGGAAATATAATCAAGAGGGTATAAATGACATTGACAAGTGCAGTCCACCCCACCCCCCCTTGTGAGATCCAAACTTCCAAACAGGGGAAACACAGGGCAATTGTCCTCCAGAGACCCCCAGACGCATCCAGAATTAGGAATAACTTTCTTTTCTTGCAAAATAGAGATATCCCAGAAAATTGACAGTGACAAGATGATTCACAGGCTACAACATATTCAACACCCGTGTTAAATTCATCTGCTTCCAGGGCTGTGGCCATTAGAGAGGTGACCTGCGTGGGTGACATTTAAGGTAAACTATTTAATTTCATCCAGTTACTTTATCATAGGTCCTTTTTCCAATACGTCTAAGGAAAAATGCATCTATATGTAAGTTGGGATATATGTTATACATATATTCAAAGGACCAGTACTGTGGTGGCATAGGATATATGCCTGACAACCCAAGTCCCTATAATATTTGAAATTAGGGTTTCTTTCTATAAGAAGCATATTTTAGGATACTTCCTTTGGAAAATAAAAGGAAATCAAATTTCCAGTAATCAATGTATGGAAAAAAACCTAGTCACAAAAATGTAACAAATTGATTTTTTAAATATAAAAAGGAAAAAGATTGCTTCAGAATATTTAGGTGCAAGTGGAGTGTTCCCTTACAGGCCCCAGTCACCACTGACATGCAAAAAATCACAAGAAACCCCAGTGTGCTTGCGATTTGATGTTAGTTTGAATTACAATGCATTAAGTTTTTATTGCTGAGATTTATAGAACAGCTAGCAAAATTGTATTATCCCACACCCTTCCTTGAGTGTGAAGGTGGGATGTGTGCAGGATTTGCAGATTCAAGAAACTGACGCAACTATCAACTCTGCTTTGTCTCTGCAAAACATTTCATGTGTTTCTCCCACCACCTCCTCCAGACTCCCTGTCCGCTCCCCCCAACCCCCACTCGGCCTCTCCTCTGTGTCTGACCTGCCGCTGCTCTCAGACTGTCTTCCAGAAACTCACTAAAACTAAACAAAACTCCCCCCCCCCCGCCCCCTCAGAGGTAGCAAAGAAAAAGAAGAAGAGGAAGAGAAGAGGCCACAAAGGTATAACCTGTGAAGCAACTCACAAAAGCATTCTTAACATCAAGGGGGTTGCACAGAATTGCAACTATTTATACAAAGCCAGCAAGGTATTAAGAATGAATACAAGGCTAGGGCGTTTGTGATCCCGGTTTTAGTGGCTGAAATTGTAATTAAACTGCAAAGAGAAATGGATGCAAAGATTGGCCTTGACACTAATTACCAGAAAGAAAGACATTTATGCAAATGTTTCAGAAGCCTGAACTTCAGCCATTCTGAACCCTCCCCCATCCTGTGTGTTTGGGGGTGAAGGGGCAAAAGAAAAAGAGGCCAGAGAAATTACCTTCTCTAATTCCAACAGATGAAACCTTAATACTTGTATGGCTTGAATCATCTGCAAAGATACAAAAAGAATGAGAACCCTATTCCTAGTTTGCAGAAAATGGGCTGTCACAGCTCTAGCATCTCCAGCCCGCCCCCTCCCCCCAGTAAATAGAGTTATTTTGATTTATGGCAATAACACTAAAACTTAACAGCGGCGACTGGGTACGATCTAGAGGTTTATATTTCTTAAGGAGAAAGAAATAGCTAAAACAACAACAAAGCATCTAAGTGGGGATCATAAACACTCTCCTCCCCCATGGCTCTCTCCCCTTTCTCGGCCCCACTGCCTCCTCCCCACCCCCAAAGGGCCACATCCTTGGACTAGATGTCTCCTTGGAAGGTGTGCATGGAAAATAGTCAAAATAGCCCCCAGATTGTGGCTTGTAGCCCTGCAAACTTCCCGCTGCCTTCTGCACACCTCTCAGGCACACTGGTGGGGAGGGGGGCTCCTGCCTGGTTGCTGCCCCTCCTGAGGCGACTCGGAGGGCTGGGAAGTCTGCAAAGTTTAAGCACACACGCTGACAGGCCCGGAGATAAATCCCCGCGCTGATTAGAGCTGCGCTGCCCGGCTGTCATAAAAAACAAAAGCTCGCGTTTCTCTGCGCCGCTTGCCCGGCCCCTCTCCAGAAAAAAATTTATTTCCCGGGGATCTCGTCCCGGGACCGCTCGTCCGTAGACGGAAACCTTTGCAGCCGACCTGCAGCGGCGGGCGGACGGGTCTAGAAACCTCAGGGCCCTCAAAGCGAAGCTGGGGGAGCCGAGGGGAGGGGGGCGGAGGGAGGGGGGCAGGGGTCCGCTCTTACCAAGTTATCCAGTTCTGGATTAGAAGAAAATAGAGGTTTTTCTGCACGAATCTAAATACAAGTGAGAAGGGAAAAGGGTGTGGGGAGGGGGGGGGAGAAAACAAACATTTGAAATCTGGTCGCCTCCCTACTTTCTGGACTCATTACACTGTCGGGGCCAGGATGGAGCCTCCTGGAGGGACTCGGGTGACACCGAGTTCGTCCCCCGCGCAAACACCCTTGAATGAGACTCGAGCCGAAGACCAGCCCCCAGCTCTGGGGGACTTCTACCAGCAGCTACGCCTCTGCAGGAGGCTGCTCCGCTCACCACCCCGTCCAAGCAGCTGCAGCGCATGGTGTCTGCGCTCTTATTCTTATAAAGGGAGTTTTGCACACGAGGTTGTGGAGCTGGAGTGGGGATGGATAGGGGCGATTTTGAGTCCCCCTCCCGCAGACACTTACACAGGAGGGAAACCTCAGGGTAGCTGTAACAGGCATGGCCGAGGGTGGACTAGTTGCTAATTACTCTTGCAAATGTGCTGGGTGGGTTGGGGGGGGGGGGGGAAGGGAGGTCCCCCTTTTCCCCCCTTTACTTTTTAAACATTTATTTTGCTGACCTGTTTGGCGAACACGGCTATATCTTCATTGAATGACTCTGACGAGCAGACGTCCCCGCCCGCCACCCCTGGCTCTCGGGGGGTACAAGTAGCTAATTCACATTTCTCAAAAATCAGTGCTAAGAGAGGGAAGAGGGGGTGTCTGCAAGAAAATACAACAGTCACAAACAACACAATGGTTAGTCCCGAGTCAGGGGGGTGGGGGGGGGAAAGGGCGCCCAAGAAAAGCAGCCGGAGGAGCTGGAGGCGGGGACCCCCTCCCTGGGTTTTGTCATCTACTTTTTTTTTCCCTCCCCCCTGCCCCCCACCCAGGTGACTGCTCACCTCCCCTTCCTCTTAGGGCCCCGAAGTTGGAGGCCCTACGCCACGGGGGCCGTGTCTGAGGGTCGGTTCAGCTTATCTGGCCGGAGAAATTGGTAACATTTGCTAAGAATAAGACCCAAGCGGCCCCAGCAGCCATTTTGAATTAAGTTTCCCACCCGACAAGCCCTCGTCCCTCGGCCGCACGTCCAGGACCCGCAGCCGGGGAGAGGCGCCGGGCAGAGGGGCTGGGAGAGCTCGTTCCACTGGGCTCCTCCGAGGCGGCCTCGCGAAGCCCAGGCTCGGGGTCTCGGTGGCGGGCGCTCAGCTAACTTGGGGAAAGGACCTCCAAGGCTGCGGGGCCGGCTGTCAGGGGGGGCTGCACCCACCGATCCCCCACCCCGGGGCCCTCGGAGAGCAAGGAGGCGCCTTCTGGGCTCCGTGCACATTGTCCCTGCCTTCGCCGATCGCCCCCCCACCACCCCCAAAAGCAAGTTCCTGCAAATGGTCCTGCTGGAAAGCCCAGAGAGCCTTTCATTTTTGTCTCTGCGGCAGGGCCAGGCAGCCGGTACTGTGAGGGGCCTAGATGCCGCTTATCTCAGCCCATAAAAGAAAGAAGAAAGCTTCTTCTAATGCCCAAGGAGGTGTCTCCGCGTCTTTTATTAGCTCTCACGGCCCAGCTGGGAATTTAACAGTTTGGGGTCCTTTTCAAAGCTTCCCCAAATGTCCTGTCCCAGAGCCTAAACCATTTTGCAAGGGAACGCTGCGGAGAGAACGCTGGGATTTCAGCAAGCCCACCGCACAAGGGACCAGAAAAATAAAGCAGAAAGGCCGTGCAGCTGGGGAGGGTCAGTGTTGCATGATTCTTTTATTATTTTATTTTTTATTTTTGTAAATAGATGCAATAAAAGTTGCTGCAAAGTCAAAAGAGGTCCCCAAATTCACCAGCACACAGTAGGCACAAGGCTCTTTCCAAGGATTTTACCCGTGTCTGATGGAAGGGCCGGCAGAAAACGGTGGGAACCGCAGTCAGAAAACAACACGGCCCACGGCACCCCGCATCTACTTCTAACGCCTGCCGGTCTCCCCTCGGATCACCAAGTATTCAAGCGGCTGGAAGTTTCTTCCCGTCTGTAACAATTCAGACGGAGCTCCTCTCCTTGACTGCCTTGACGGCCGTGCTCAAACTTTCTAAAGGCAAAGCTTGTCCCCCTTGCCTGACCTGCAACTGTCCTCCCTGCGTTTCACTGTGCGGTGGCAGGGCCGGCCCAGGGCTGCTGAGTAAACTTAGCAAGTCAGAACAATCAGTGGCTTAAAAGATTTTCCCTGAAACTAAAAGTTTCCTTCCAGCACAAAGGCGCCTACAGTTAGGAACCCCCCAACGCTTTCCCAGAACAGTGCTTCCAGCCGGGACACCAGCCCTCTGGGGGAGGAAGAGGGACCTCCGGGCAATTTCTCCTGCCTGGGCGACCCCTTCCCCAGGCACAGCCTCCTCGGCAGAGCCGGGCGCTGGGCAGCGGCGGAGCGCGCATGGAGAGGGGGGCGTCCCGGATGGCGGGCAGCCTCCCCAAATTCCTCCATGCAATGCGAATGCAAAGTCACCAAGTACTGCATCTCCAGTCCAGAGAGCTCTGGCTTCCCCCTTACCAAGGGCAAAGGGAAACAGGGTTAGCACCGCGTGTCTCAGCTATTTGACCAGCTGCCCATTGTACCTACCCATAAATGGCATCTTTATCTCTCTTTAAAGCGTCATTGACGGAGGAACCCATGCTGGGGGCCATGGCGTTGGTGTGAGCTGTGTGCGGGTACTGATGAGAGTGCAGAGGAGGCCCATGGTTCAGGTGGTGGACCGGTTGCATGGATCTGGCCGCATGCGGGTCCCCGTACATCGTGGAGGGGATGCCTACTCCATCCATGCCCCCGTAATGGGGTAGATCATCGTACTGCATGACAAACAGGAGAGAAACAAGGTTCAGAAGGCCAGGCGGGCCAAGGTGGGGACCGGCAGGGCAGGGAGCTTATATAATGTCAGTCCAGCTGGATCATTCAACCTCGAATTCGGTGGCCTTGCATCTCTTAAAGCTGAGATTTTTTTTTTAAATCTAAAAAATATTTTTTAAAGTAAAAATGCTAGGATTCTCGGTGAAACCCGGCTAGGATGAATGGTCATGCCCTAACTTGTGTCCCTATCAACTAATTCAGAAATTCAGAATCCTTTAGCAAGAAAGGAAGGGAAGAAAGGGAGGCTTTCTCCCGGAGGGTGGAAGGTAAAACATGCATGTCTCCATAGGAGGAAACTCAGAATCACAATAATAAAACGTGCCAGGACAGTGCAGCAAACCCGCCTAGTTTCACTGCCCCTTCTCATCAGGGGGAATTAAAAAAAAAAAAAAGTTAGGATGGGAACAGCTACACCAAGCACGTGAATTCAGACAGGCTTCTTACTTTATTTCCCTGCCAGCAAGAGGTTAGGCAGTCCTGTAAGACACTGCATTTCCTCTGCTTTCCAAGACAAACTCTGCTAAATTATACAAAACTAACTGGCCCCCTTATAAGTGAAACTCGGAGAAGGGTAGTTTTTCTTGTACCTTACAGCTGAATTTAGAATTGGGCAATTTCCACCCCAATACAGTAGTAAAGGAAATCTGTTGTTGGAACAGTTAGTTATTCTATTCTCTCTAGTCTTAAGAACTTTCTCCCAGAGTAGAAGTTAGTAAGGCAAATGGTACTCATCAGGTTTAAAGCAAATTCAGTAGCAAATAAATGCACATGCAACCTACCATCTTCCTCCTCTAGAAACACTACTTTCAGATTGATTGTCATTATTTTTGTGTGCAAAATTTAGCTACTTAGATTTTTCTCATTGGTTCATTCCAGGCAAGTGTTTTCCCCCTCAAGATTTGAAGGCGTCGAGAGTGAAATGATTTTCAAAGAAAAGAGGAATTGCCACTTTCATCTCCTCAGAGCCAGAGGTGTGAAAAGAGTTTGGAAGAACGCTGACATTTGCCTGAACCAAAGGAGAAAAAAAAAATGTGTCAGCCTAGTAACTTTCTTTTGCAAACAGGGCTTTGAGGGCCAGGACACAAATTATGCAAGGAAGGCTTTTTGTAGACCCTCTTTCTTTTAAGAAACTACCTCAGTTGGGTTGTCATTGTCTCACTTTACTCTCACTACATTTCCATTCAAATAGGAATATTGGGGAAATTAGTATTGCATTTTAAAAGTGAGTAGCTGTGTGCTAAGTATCCAATTAGTGCAGGGCTGTCTAAGATAAACTTTCTAAGTATTACCTTGTATAAAAACCCATGCACATTAAAATTACTTTTTTAAAAGATGAATGTTTCTCGACCCCCAATAAGTTATACTATGACAAAGTTATTGGCTTTAAATAACTAAATACTTCTAATGGTATTAAAGATGAACATAATCAATAACATATCAGAAGTTTCTAGCTGTCTATTTTAGTTTAAAAATAGCTCTAAACTTTTGCTCTCTGAACGCTCACATAACATTAGCTATCTAGCATTTTTTTGTTTTTTATTTTTTTAACCAGATGATTGCCCCAGCTTGCATTTTTATTTATATATATATGCTGGTTAGGAATCTACAGAAAACTTGATTATTCGAATTAACATGTAACATACATAAGTTCACAAACGCATAGAATAAATACTCTCACTTTAGGCCACGGCTTTAGGAGCCTCATTCAGAAAGACAGAGAGGAAAAAAAGGAAACTTTTAAGCAGTGTCTTTCAGCCACGTTTCAATTTAATCTCACATTTGAGTTCCACAATTGTTGTTTTTTTAATACGTACCCTTTGCGCCATCGGCCTCCCTGGCTCCCTTCCTACTTCAACTTCTAATATATCCTCTTTAAGGCCAGTGTGAAAGGAAACAAATACGCAAACTCCCCCGGAAAAAAAAAAATTTAAAGCAGGACGAAAAATCCCTTAACGTCTCCAGCAACGTGAGCTATTAGTCCCAGATCTTCGGTCTACGGGACCTGAAGCAAAGCGCCCGAGTCACTGAGCATAAAAGCGCTCGTTTCCAAGACAGCAGCGGGGGCAAAAAAAAAAAAAAAAAAAAAAAAAAGGAAAAAAAAAGGAAAAAAAAAGGGAAAAAAAAAAAAAAGCAGATCTTCTCTCCCCAAAAAAATCAGTTAAAAAAAAAAAAAAAAAAAAACAGCGCCCCTCAGACCCAACTACCAAATCTCATGGCTTTCTGCCACTCCGGCTGTCAATCACAGGCGAGGTTGTCAACGTGGTGAATGAATGATCATCCGCTCTGTCTTCTTCTGGTCAGAACACCTCAAATGTTAATATTCAAATGCACAAAGCCCTAGCGCTCGCTTCCCTTGAATCAGTCCTAATTCCTAATCAGTTTCTCTCTTCTCTCGCTCGCTCGCTCTTTCTCTTTCTCTCTCTCTCTCTCTCTCTCTCTCTCCCTCTTTGCAACTGCTGCACTGGAGGGAGATTAGAGGAGGAGGGTTAAAAAAAAAATGTCTGTCTGAGTTTGTCTTAAAGGAGCCACAATCGATGCTGCCCGCTTGCAGTCCCCGTGCGTGTGTAAAGTGTGTGTTGCACAGGCGGAGAGGTGGATTCCGACCAGAATGCTAGAACCCGGAAGTAGTGGTGGCCATAACAGGTCGCGTCTTACACAATGCATTGGGCTGCAGCAAGTAGGCTCCCCGGCAGGGGTGGGTGCGCGAAGCGAGCTCTGGCCGCACCGGAGAGGCGGAGAGGCGCTCCATTAAATCGCACGCCCAGGCACAAACACCCACACACCCCGGGCACACGCGCACGGACGCGGCCGGCAGATCCCGGCCACCGGTTTTATTTCCCGTCTTCTCCTCTCTCCCTCCCCCCTCCAGGCTCTCTCCCCAAAGCCGATGCTTGAAATAAACCGGGAATAAATGCGGGGCAGGCGGCGGCGGGAGTTATTTTGCACGGGGCTCCGCGCCTTGACTTCACGACTTTCCTCGAAATGATTGGGGTCTGCCAGTGTTTTTTTTTTTTTTTTCAGGGCGGAAGGGGGGTGATGAGGAAAGTACCGGGTTCTCAGAACTAAAGACTCCCAAGTCGAAAAGTCAAGAGGGGAGCGGGGAGGAGGAGCGGGAGCAAGGCTGGGAAAGGCTCTGCTAAGGAGTCCCGTGGACGTGGGGTGGGGATGGCCGGGGCTGTCTGCAGATCCAGCTTAAGAGTTTTTTTTTTTTTTTTGCTGTCAGAGGTAGACGCTCGGTCCAAGGAGAGGAAATGCTTGCATTTTCTCACTTTGGGGGTCTGGACGCCCCCACCTCCTAGCTCTGGAGACCCCCCAACCCCGGAGTCCTGCACGGAGTGAGAGAGGAAGGGAGGGAACAATGAGCTCAGAGCCGGGAATGTGCCCCCAGCGCCTGTTTACAAACACCCAGCTATTTACGATCGCCGGAAAGCGAAACCCGACGCGGGCTCGGAGCAGCCCAGACCTCGCGGGCGGAGCCGGGCCCAGGCTCCGCGGGGAGGGAGGCTCTCTCGGATCCTCTCCGGGCGGAGCGGCGGTGCGCCCAGGGCGCGGCGCAGCCGGGCCGGCGCGTTCGGCTGGGACTACGGCCGCTCCGCCTTTGTCTTCGAGGCGCCGAAGGGCTCTGGCGGATGCCGTGCTCGGGCCTGAAGGCAGCCGGCGCCCTCAGCTTCTCCCTGGCGACGCCTCGCGCTCTGCTCAGCCCCTTCTCCTCCCCATCTCGCCCCCCACTCCGCTTTCCTGTCTCTCCAACCCGGCTCCGGGAAAACTCCCAGCGCCAAAGACATCCACATCAAAAGCTGAGGTTTCAGACAAAAAGCTGCCCCTACCCACAACTCGGAGGCTACAACCAGCCACTGATTTTTTACTTTCTCCCTTTAAATACCTATTCTCTGGCTTTAAAAAATTCCTTTTTTTTTTTTAATTCTCCCACTCTAAGCTTGCCCTTTATTACATTTGGTGATGTTATTTTCGTTTTTATTTTTTCAGCCGGCCCGACTCTGATTTGCCGAAATGGCTCAAGCCTCAGCAGCTCAACCCGCGGGCTGGAAACCTCACATTTCCAAGCTGGGCTCGCAGCTCGCTCGGCTCGGAGCAGGATCTTCTCCCCCTCCCTGCAGCTGAAACCTCGCAGAAAACTCCCCCTGCGGTCGACGGGAAAATGAACTCACCCAAATCTCGGTAGGCAGCGGTAGAGGAGGGCTCGGCCAATCAGGAGGCGCTCCCGCCAAGGCGGCCCCGCATTGGCTGTGGGGAAAATCAATTATCAAATAATCGATCAGCAGGGAGCTTCGATCTGCCCGGAATGCAAACTGCCAGTCGGGATTCCCGCCCTGATGGTGGCTAAAAGGCTGACTTCCCCAAAGCAGCCAGCCCCTCGCCCCCACCCCACCCCACCCCACCCCGCCAGCTGCACCCCGAAACCTCACCCCAAACTGGGGGGGGGGGGGTGCGGAGTGGGGGGCATTGTTAGGGAGAAGAATTGAGACAGATTAGGGGGGTCCTGTCCCAGAGATTGTTTGGAAAAGGTTAGAAGCTCTGAAATGTATTGAGGCCAACTCTTAAGGAGCGCTAAGTAAAAGAGAACGTGCTTCAGTCCGAGAGGTAGGGCTGGAGTGTCTAGTAAGTGGGCTCTGGAGGAGCCGGGGACACAGGGCGAGCATCAGACCAGAGATCTGGAATCAGGTCCCACCGAGCGCACGTAGCCTCCCTAAGCGACATCTGTCGCTTCTTTCAGCGCTGCGCGCGAGCCGGCGCCCCCCGCAGTGGGTGGTGGAGTTCCCGGAGGGCCCGGCAGCTGGGTCCACCCAGCTTCCCGCACACCAGCCGCTCCTCACTGTACTGGTCCCCGAGCCTCAGATGCGCTTTGCCTTCAAAGAGATCCCAGTGTTTAAACCCCCGTCCTAGAGTCCCTCCTCTCTCTCTCTCTCTCTCTCTCTCTCTCTCTCTCTCTCTCTCTCTCTCTCGTTTTAGGGTCTTGTACTTTTCTCCATCGCCAACCTGTATAGAATTTTCTGGCACAAACGCCCCGCCACAGGCACATCACGCGGGGGGTGAAGGCAGGCCCGCGTGTCCAAGCCAAGGGGATCCAGGTGACTTAACCAGCGCCTTTGTGGCCCTGCCTGCCATCCTCCCCAACCCCCTGTGAACTTGCAAACAGACTTTCAGGCCAAGGTGGAACCTCTGGGTCTCAGGAAGGCGATTTCTCTGTTTATTTCTCGGGGAAACGGCGCTGGCTGGGCAGGCAACACCATCCTTTTACGATTACGCAGAGACCCAAACTGGGCCGGCAGCCTGCTGCAAGCCCTTTCCCGAACCCCAGCCCAGCGACTTTGGCCGATGCCTGAGCGCCTTCGGAAGGCGGCTCGCAGGGGCAGGAGCAGGCCCGCCAGGCAGCCGCGCCGCTGGCCTTAGGGGGGAAGCCAGGGGAGGGGGTGTCAAGCCAAACCTTGACTTGGGCGAATCTACGTTTATGATCTTTAAATGAAGTGTGAGGAAAATTGTGTAAGTATAATTTAACTCAGAGAAATTTCCTGCGAAATACATTTCGATGACTGTAGACTTTTAACAGCCCTAGGGGTTCTCCGGCAAGCCTTAGGTAACCAGCTTGGAGTTACCTCAACTCTCAGCCACATTCTCAAATGTGGAAAAGGCCAGTTTGGGGCTAATTTTTTATTGTTGCTTTTTGGTAAATGTTTCCTTTTGTTTTCTAGCAGAGATGAAAAAAGAAGGTTCAGGTAAGTCACTTCTTTTCAAACAACCAAACATTTCAAAACTCTAGGAAGACTATTTTGCCACGATGTGTCAGATTACCTTATAAATGCACTTTAAAATGCCGACACACAGATTTTTTCTTAAAGAAATAGTTTGTGTGTGGGCTTAAAGTAAACTTACTAGTTTTGAAAAGTGTCTTCTTTCTTCCCTCCCCCCCCCCTACCTTTCCATTTATAACTGTAAACTTACTGCTACTCCTAGGCCTTTATAAGATTAATTCTGAACAATCAAGGGACTAAAACACTTTTACAGTGTAATTACAGTAGTACAAATTGTTTGCCCAAACCTCATTCTGGATAAGGATTTTACAATGAGCAAACAGTTATTACAGTTGGGGCTTGCTGAGAGAAATTGCGCAGCGGACAGCTAGAGTTGCAATCTAGTAGCCATAAAAAGAAAAAAAAAACCCTGCTGTAGTAGAGCAGCAATTAATCACCTATTAAGAGGAAAAGGTAAAGGGATGGTTGTAGTAAACTACTATCCACATGTATACCTGTGATGGGACAGCATGCATCCTTAGCTTATTTCAAACACTTGGTTTTTAAGGCAATAGCACTTTTGGGAAAACTTGGCCTAGTGAAGGGTTCTGACACTTGCCCCTCGTTCTTGCACTTGGGCCTTCCACAGTCAGCTTTTCCTTCCTACCCCAGAGTATCTGCCCAAACATAGAGAAGGGGGACTTTAAAGAGGCAGGCTGGGGCCTAGGTCTCTATTGTTTACACCCTCTTGCAAGAAGGCATTTAAAATGGTGTTGCCCCTTTAGGCTGTTGGTACAGTCCTAACTGAGAACTCCCTTCTCATTTTCCGTTCTTCTATAAGGAACTGTGCCTTCGGAAAGATCTATATCCTGAATTAGGCTTTTGTCCCAAAAGTTCACACTTATGAATCAGCTCCAAACCCCACAGAAATTAAAGAGGCACCTCTTAAGGTAAAATGTGTGTGTATTTGCCAGCCCAGAATAAACAAAAGCCTGCTAATCAATCGAGTTTGGCAGCTGTGTTCACAGAATGATAAGGGTTTATCTTCTGGCACCTAACTTTTAGATGCCTGTGAAACTGTTAGGATCGGTCGTGGTCTTTTGGTTGTCCTGGGGTGCAGTGGCTTGGGACCCGGTACTTCAAGCACTTTCATCCTCCCCATCTCACCCCCCACATTAGCATTTACATTTCAAAAAACAGAACTCAGGGGCGGGAAGGACAGTTTAAAGAAAATAGATTTAAAATCTAGTAGAGATAATAGAGGAATGCTGAAGATAAGAGGCTGGACGTGATAGGAGAAAGGTACCAAGAAGTCAAAGCTAATGAATGGCTGTGAGGAAACTGAAATAAACTATTTAGAGGTCTATAAAATGGAGAAACTTGGTTAGGTGATATGAAAGGGGGTTAACTGAGGGGATTAGGAAAGACGTTAATCAAGTGCCCTAAAGCTGTAAGAACTGGGAGATTTGTTTACTGCATTTTGCTTCAGAAAACCAAGAATGTCTGGGACCAGTTCAGAAGTCAATGAGAGGTCAGCTTAGGCTCTCCAACTGTCCACAGGAAAATACCTAAGTGACTGTATTCTGACTGGATAATGCAAACGTTAAGGAATGAAGGGTGGTGGGAGTGGGTGGTGGTGGGGGGGGGGTGTTTTCCTTACTATCTTTCTATTTCAAATCATTAAAACGCTTTGGTCTCTAGAGGGGGGGAAATTACACTGGTTAACATAATTACTAGCTCTGACATTTTCAGAAGTTATAGAGGTCTTTTATTAATTAAATGGAGGGCTTAATAAAATATTCCTAATAAAATTTATGGTTGTCTTAAAACTTTCTAAACAGTGCTATAAATTCTTTATAAAATTAACTGGGAAATGAGTTATTAGCCCACACTTTACCCTCCCCCCACTTCTACAGAAAGAGTGTCTGCAGAATGAAAAGGGAAATAGAAGCCTTTTAGTAAAATATAAATGTTCGCCGAAGTCACACATTGTTTTAGGAGAGGCAAAGTTTCAACTATGTCTAATGGCTTCATCCTCCAGTATATCCTCCAAAAGCTATTCACAAAACTTTTAGAGAATGTCTTCCCCTTCTCAGCTGCATATTATATATTCATGTATATCTAAGTCCATTTGAAATACAATGCGTAGTTTTCTGGATTGAGTTACATGCTAACTTTAATAAAAGGCATAGCATAGCTGCATCGTGCAGAATTCCAACTTATAATTTTTAAGGTTAATATTGTAAATATTTTCTTTAGCCATTAGAAGATAATTAAAAAATGAAATGCCTTGTAATTTATGTCAGCTTAATTTCTTTAAAGGTAACTGTTAAATGAATTCTCAATCATACTTCCCTATGAATTCCTCACTTATAACGGTGCATTATCTGAAGCAGCATTTTGTTGTGTAAATATAAAAAACTTTTTCCTATCACTACCTTTCAAAACCTTGGTGAGTTATCTTAAGTTTGAGATACTTCTTTGCTTCACAGATACAACACTGGCTGGCTGGCTGGCTGTTTAAAATGAACAACATAGCCAAACACACTCCAAACTAAGTCAAACAGCCTTGGTGGATTGTTCAGCATTTGAAGGCTTGATCTTTTGTGCCGTCTACTGGACAATGGAAAAACTACAGCCTCTATGATTTAAACTTCTCTCTTGTCCAGTGTTGGGGGTGGGGAGTGAGTGGGAAGGGAGATGTGACTTGCTACTGGGAAATAATAAGAGAGGACACGCGACCTAATTTAGACTCAGAGTACAGATCTTGTGACTTCAAATCTTCAAATCCAAGTTTAGGACATTATATTAACTATAGGCATGCCTTAACCACTTGATTAAGGCACAAGGCTAAAACCTACATTTCACACAGCCGTGTGTGTGTGTGTGTGTGTGTGTGTGTGTGTGTGTGTGTGTGTGTGTGTGTGTTGGCTTGGGAAGAGAAAGAAAGATGTTGGGACAAGCTTAGCATCTCTGAAAAAAAATATTGGTGGTTACTTGGCTCTCAGTGTGAATTGGCTTGACAGTCAAGTTACATGTATGTACTGCCTATCCAGGATGTACAGGTTAATTTTTGGAATTTGGAACATGATATTGTTCAATAATCCAGAAGAGTACTTTTATGAGGGGAGAAATGAAATTGATAATTAGAAAAATTTTAGTGCAGTTATTTTTTGGCAATCTTGGATAAAAACGTGAAACGTTACTGTTTTCACTTGGAGACCACATGTGGGAAAAAGTGAGGGTGAAATTCACAGTCAGATGCTTTTATGTAGCAGAGGCTGTTTGATGTTCTCTTAAACATGTAAAAACATTGTATACATTTTGGTTATGATTTCAAAAATATTTATAGAGCCCTAGAATTATGGAAGCTTCATACAAAAAATGCATGGAGCTAACTTTGACCTCTGATATTGACATAGTTTCTGAATAACCATAATTACCATACAGACGTGATTTTGTGTAAGAAAAATATAAACAAAGCCCAATGCCAATGTAATATAGAGGAGTCAAGCTGATTTTGGTGGAAGAGACATAGACTTGGGTGCAAGACTCTTAAAACAGTCCATCTGCTTTTCTGAAGTTAAAATTCCCTATTGAATTTTAATATAACCTAGTAGCACATGGCTAGTTGTTAGGGTGCCTTTTAATAATAACCTAATAGTGAAAAGGAGGCAGCTTTAGGACATTTTCTTGATGCATAAATACACTTCAATGATCTGCTTCAAATGATGTGGCACTGTGTCAGAATGACGTTAACATATTGTATTAAATATAGATATAGCAAAGGATTTGGGCTGGTGTCGACTCCTTAAAGCAGGGAGATTGCTTATGTTGCAGAGTGGGGAAAAAAAATAAAAAACAGGATGCTCTCAGTTGTGCTACAGTGTGGCGCAGGGGGTGGTGGGAGTGGTGGATCATGTCTCCTTAACTTGAGCATCATCAACTGGACTGTGAAAGGTTATTTAATGAGATGCTGTTTGGATCCCTTGGTCCAGAATAAAGCAGCGACAAGGCCCCCCTAACCATAGCTAGAAAATGTAGAAAAGTCTTACGGGAACCAATTACCAGTCCTCACACGCCTGATACATCCTAAGCGGATAGTGGAAGTACTGAGAGCTGGAGAAGGTTCTCTGTCACCAAAATGCAAACATCTATCTTTGAAGCAACAGGATGGGCCAGACTGGTCATGATGAACATTCATATTCCACTGGACAAAGGGGCATATTTTGTAAAAACCTCCAGGCAAAAAAAAAACAAAAACAAACACACACACACACACACACACACACACACACACACACATACACACACAAAAAAAACAACAACCGTACTGATTATTCAAAAATAAATACTTTAACATTTCATTGAGCTAGCTAATGAATGAGAAGAACATCCAAGGCCTCCTGCAGCTCAGAAAGCATTCCAGTAGCCTGAGACCCATCGAAGGAAAGGACCAAGAGCTGGAGGACGCCTGCTGAGTGGGTATCTGAAAACATAGTGTTCCGTGTCCTTATTTAAAAATGAAAAGTAAATATCCTATTTCCATGTCTTTTTCAAACAATTAACGTCAGCCTGTGGTATACTTGCTAAAAATCGTGATTCTCCCCCCCCCCCCCCCTCTCCAGGCGATTTATGCGAGAAAGGGACCATTTGAAAACGTATAACTAATGGGAGAAGTCGACTATGAACCGAAAACAAATCGGTTCGCAACTGAGCCACAGCCCGGAGGGGCGCCCCTCCTTTCGCGCGCTCGGCCGGGATAACTTCGGCGACTGGCAGATCGGATGCCACTTCCGGGACTCTCTCTGAGCGCGATCTCTTCGCAGCAGACCCTTCAGCTGGGCCATCCTAGTCGCCCATGCATGTCGGGGTGCCAGGTCCCCGCGCGCAGAGCCCCCTAAAGGCAGGTCCTGCCTGCACCCCACCCCAGGCGCCCACTTCCCGGGCCTGAAGGGGGTCCGGGCGGGATACACCGCCCCGGGGTGGGGGCCGCGGGCTCTGCTCACACCTGGCCGGGCGGTGGGGGCGGGGAGGGAGGAGGTTGGTTTGGAGGAACGTGAACCTCCCCCGGGGACCCCGAAATATCTGGGAAGAGCGCATGATGAAAAGGCCCCTCTCCAGCCTGTGCCCCACCCTCCGCCAAATTTTGACAACACCCTGTCTTCTCTTTGGGGTTCAGCATCTGCGGGACGGAGCGGGTCAAGCCGGGACTGCGCGGGGTGGCAGCGCGGAGCGCGGGGACCCGCTTGGCGGAGCGGCCCGGGGACACCGGCCTGTCTTCAGTTTCTTGGGGCCGAGCACCCGAGGGCGCCTTTCTCCCATCTGGACTTGGGGGCTCCGGCTTACCCCACTCGCCTCTCAGCCCAGTTCTGGAAGCTCCTCGCCTCCATTCCCGGCCGGCTCTTCCCCGGGGTGGCCCTGAGCCTGGGGTGCCGCCCACTCCCCGCTTCCTCCTCCGGGCCCAGGTGTGCCCCGCCAGTCGGTTTGGGACGCGGGAGCCTTTGGGGACCCCGGTAAGGACTGGAACAAGCGCGCGTTTGTGGGCGAAGTTATTATTTCAGGTGCGCTGATGGGACCAGAAGCCGCGGGAGCCCCGCGTGGGGACCCGGGCGGTTGCCCTCCCGCGGGGATGCCGGCTGCCGCGGGTGGAAGGCGCACGCCCGGCCTCTCCTGCAGCTCCGCCCGCTCCGTGCGCCCGGGGCGCGCTCACACCTCCCGGGAGGCGGAGACCCCGGTGCTCGGCGTGGGGCGCGGCGGGGCGACTGGGGGTGATGTGGAGGGAGGGAGAGGTTAGAGGTTGGGAGTGGGGAAGGAAGGAAGGAGAGAGACGCGGAGTAACAGGGACAGAAACGGAGAGAGGGGGAAGGAGAAGGCAAGTGGCAGAAACGGAGACCAAGTCACCGACCCGACGGAACCTGATCCGGCCCTGCCCGCCACCAGGACGCAAGGAAGTAGCCTCCGTTCACCGGGCCTCACCAGGGGAGGGGAAACGCGCCCTTTATTCCCTAGGGCTGCTTTCTGCTTCCCAGGGAACCTGGTTATAGACTTTTGCATAATTGCATATGGACTTTCCTAACTAGTTCCGCAGAGCTATTTGTGCTTCCACAAGTTCAATCACAAACAATTCCCTTTGAAAGGAAAAGGAGAGAGAGAGAGAGAGACTAAAGCTAGAGACAAACACCACCAACCTCTTTCCAAATGTCACTTAGGCCATCCCCAGAAATGACCTTCCTGCCCTGGGAAGTGCCAGTCACCAGCACAAGTAGGGCAGCCCCTTCCCCTCCTGGAGAAACAGAGAATGTTGGGTCAGGTGAAGGCCTTTAGTTCCACTTGCCCATTTCATAGATGAGCAAACTGAGACCCAGAGTGGTTAAGTAACCCATCCAATTTCTTCTCTCTCTTTTCTGCATGTCTCAAAGTTCTCTTATATATTCCATTTCTCTTTTTATTTTTAATCCTCACCCAAGAAAATATTTTCCATTGATTTTTAGGGAGAGTGGAAGAGAGAGGGAAAGACAGAGAGAAACATGGACGTGACAGAAACACATCGATTGGTTGCCTCCTGCAGGAGCCCTGACCAGGCTTCTGGCCTGAGGAGGAGCCTGCAACCAAGGTAGGTGCCCTTGATCGGAATCGAACCCAGGACCCTTTGGCCCACAGGCCGATGCTCTATCCACTGAGCGAAACCGGCTAGGGCTATCTATTCCATTTCTTAAATGAGAAGAAAAAAACAAAACAAACAAGCACAGAAGAAGCCTTTCCTACCACATGTGTCCTGTTGGAAGCAGCTGTGTGTGAAGCGGATGATCTTGTGTGAGTGTGGGGCTGGTGGTGATTTCTCCCTCCTCCCCCTGCACCAACGCTGACTCCCACAGGGATCCCCTTTAGGAGAGCAGCAGGCAGGGAGCCGCTGACCTGTGGAAGACCTTCCACAGAGCAGGAAGAGGGGGCAAGGACAGATAGGGTTTGGTGCTGGTGGTGCTAAGGTTTTCTTTGCTTTTCTCCATTCAACCTCCATCCCCCAAACAAACAAATAAACAAACAACTCAAGCCTTTGGCATGACTTCCTGTGACTGAATGACCCTAAGCAGGAGGCTGGCCCAGGTCACCTCCAGGGCAAAAGTAAGGATGTTCAAGGCCTTATTTACCCCTGGATTAAAAACAACATCCCCTCTAATTCTGTCCCTCTTCAGCAGCTTGCCTTTTAAGGATGTGAGAAGGAGTTTCTTGGAGTCTAAACAGACATAATAGCCCATTGGGATGTTTAGGTTTCAATTCTGTCTTTGCTTCCCTGTACCCCGCTGCAACCAAGACCCGGGCTTTGGAACGCTTGACAAAGACATCCTGTAACTTTGATGGGCAAGATACATTTTTGAGTAGCCACTCTTAATTCTGAAGTATTTTTAATTTTAGCTTCAAATTTTGCCTCTAAAATCAGTTATTTATTGCCCTCTTCTCCTCATTCCTTAATTACTTCTAGCCTTGCGTTTGAAAGTTTTTGTTACCTTGATTTTAGTCCTGATTTGGGCGTTTCATACAGAAAACCTGCTTGTAGAATTGTTATTTGCAGTAATCTACACTTCTTTTAGTTTTTGAAAACTTGGTGGAGTTTTCTGATTTTTTTTTAACTTATTGAGTATTAGCAAAAATAAGCTAACACTCTTTGAGGTTTAAAACTTAGTAATGTGCGATGTCCTAGCCTAGTCTTTGTGATAAGCCCAGTGCATTTTTCTTACATACTTGTTGATTCACGTATCTTTCACTTAAAAATCTTTGGAGGAACACGGGCCTTTGTGATATTGCTCTGTAAGCTATTGTATTTGCAACTATTTAGTGATTGGAGGCTGAAACTGAAGAATGATTTTGGAAGCTGGCTGTATTAGAAAAAGCTTTTTGCAGAGACAAATATTCCTAGCCAGCATAGTGGTGGTGAGTGGTGGCTGAGCTGAGAGTTAGGACACTGGGGTTCAAAGTTTAATGAGCTCACTAAGGCACATTTGAAAAAAAGTAATCACCTGCAAGATGAAATGAGTATATTAATTTGTTCTCTAAGTATACTTTAGATTCTTGTAGTTAGTAATTCTGTATTATAAAGTTAGGCAGAAAATGTGTAGCTTCCTAATGAACAAAAATGTTTACTGCTAGGACATCACAATAATACCTAGTATTAAAGAAGTTGATATTTTGGAGTTGGATTAGAGAAGGCAGTGCTAAAGCAATGTTTCTCTGCCTGGACTTCAGCTATTTGCATCCAGCCTTAGGGTTTTTGCCTGGTCTTAATGTCCTCTGAATTGCTATTTACTTGTCCCTAAAAACAAAACAAAACACAAAACTCTCACCCAAGATAAAACATAAGTGTATTTTAAAGTGAAACTTCGTTATAGGATTTCTTTTGTATTTTTTCTAATGCAAACTACAACAAATGCACTAATACATTTTAAGCAGTTTGCTCGGTATACGTATAAGCTCCTAAATCATCTTGGCCTCACTTTGGGAAGCAAAGACTAAGGACATCTTTATCTGTTCAATATGCCATGTTCTAAACGGGTTCTACTTTTAAGAGGCAATCAGAAGAGAAAGGAGTGAACAGTCATGATTAGGAAAAAAGCAACACATTTTAGGAAGAAATCAACACTAATATCTTACAAGTCTGCTTTGGTGTTTAAAGTGGGACTGTATCTTGTACTCATAACTGCAAACTTGTTGATATTAGTGAGCTATATAAAGCCTTCATCTTACAAGACAGCATTTTGAAATATAATCACTATGATTTTAGGCATTTGTAAGGCCTAAATTTATGCTAGTAATAAGCAATTTTTGAAAAGTATACTAGATTCCATACTATAAAAATGACAACAATTTCTCATAAAAACTTTCCAAACACTGAAATCTGAAACTCTCCTACTTTATATTCTAGGAAAGGAAAAAATAAATGCTTCTACTTTGGAGTTCTTTTTAAATTTATTCACTCTCAACTGACCCCTTTTTTGAGATTCTTCTGACAAGGAAATCAAATGTCAGAAGAATTCCTTAGTACCTTCAGGCACTGTAATCTCCAGATATTACTCTCTAAGTTTGAAAATGACAACTTAGGTCTTTGTTGAAAGTTACACCTGAAAGAATTAAAGTAAACAAAGAGATGTCAAAAGCATAGGATTATTTTTGTTACCATTAGATTTTGTCTGGATATTCTTTAGTGTGGTTTAGAGGTTAAAACACTTAATCCCTGCTCCACTGGCCAGGCAACTTTTGGAGGCACCTTTTCTAGCTCCTTGATTTCACATCTGCCTTTTCATTGCAGCATTGTCCACTGAATTTGTGGGGCAAGAGGTAATTTAGACACATACTTAATTTCTTTATGCCTAATAGTGGTTACAGATATCAGCAAACCAAACCCCATTCGCTGAAAGCTTTTGTTCTACTTTGTTTTTTCCTAAACATGGAATTAAGTTAAAATAATAATTTATTGAAACAACATAAACACCTGACCATCTTCAAAACCAAGAAAAACGAAAACCAAAAAGCATTCCTTAGCACAACCAGAATGCTTAAGAACATAGAAACCACAAAGTCGAAAATGGATAGTTACAACTCTTTTAATAACTGTCACTTCACCATGATTCTGAATCGGTTTCCCAGCACCATGAGGAGTGTGGTTGAGCTTCCAATGCTCTGGAAACCACTGCTTTGAAGGTTACACTCAGTCATGTTTAAGTTCCCAGCTATGTTGCACTACTAGCAATCATGACTACATGGGACCAACCACGGCCTTGACGTGACAAGAACTAAATGCCCAGCCCAGCCCAGCCCAGCCCAGCCGGCTTAGCTCAGTGGTTGAGCGTCGACCTATGAACCAGGAGGTCATGGTTACATTCCCGGTCAGGGCACATGCCCAGGTTGCAGGCTCAGTCCCCAGTGTGTATGTGCAGGAGGCAGCTGATCAACGATTCTCTCTCATTGATGTTTCTATCTCTCTCTCCCTCTCTGAAAACAATAAAAATGTTTAAAAGAAAAAAAAAAAAAGAAGAAGAACCAAATGCCCACAGCCACTTAGCTCTCTGCTTTGTAGGTACAGAATCACTGAGGTTGTTTGTTGTTGCTGTTTTTCTCTTTGAGCATTTAACTCTCTTTAGTTTTGCACTTTTGAATTTCTATGGTAGTTGGCCAGCACCCATTTTTATCCAAAGCTAATTTAGACAGAAAAACATTACATATTTTTGGAGACTCTTACCCACTAAATGCTTAGGGCTTACTTGTTCGAGATGCTCAACCAATGAGCCTTCCTCGGTGCTTTCAGCTTCTTACCCCAGGAAGGAATAGTTGGAATTTGTTTCAAAATTCTCTCTTTCTTTTTTTTTTTTTCTTTTCTTTTTTTTTTTTTGTTTTGGTTGCCTTTTCTTTTCCTATGAGTCTGCAATTTAGTTCTGCTGACACAGTTGGTTAACCCCATACCGGGGAGCTGATTAAAAATGCTTTCTAAAAATGTCTATTCCTTTCGTTGGTATTCATCAGCATTTTTTTTTTTTTTGGTTTGTTTATCAAAATCCTTTCATCCCAATCATTGTAAATGGGCATAGTTAAAAAGTTGCATACCCCATACTTTTTAAGAGAGGGGAGTTCTGACTGCATCACCGCCAATGTACCTGCTGCATTAGAATGATTCCGGAGGACAGTAAGAGTTTCTATCAAACCATCCATGTGCCAGCACAAATGGAGCCATCCCCGGGCTTCTCCCCACCCTGTGCTTGGGGACCATTCAGTTGCACAACAGATTCCCTTCTTGTGGAAGACCTTCTTAAAAAGCCTGAATTGTTGTCACAGATAAGCCAAGGGAAAAGGCTCAGCGTCATTTACACACTTTATGCACTGCGGTTAATGCAGATTCCAAGGCCGTCATCACTGCTTTGTTGAAAACTTTTAAGAAGACACGAGGCCCACAAACTGTTTCCAAGTTTACCTGCTTTTTCCATTGTCGCTGGCATTTTTTGGATGGTGACTAGAAGGCAAGTCTTTGCAAATTTCACTAATCAGTCTTTTCTCTCTGCTCTGCTGTCAAGTTGCCCTTCTCACCAATGTCACCATATGCCACTGCTCGCCCCAGCCAATCTCAGGTCGACTGAAAGTGTTTGACCAACTTCTGCATCCTGTGGATTAATTGGTAAGACTTTGCCAACTTTTTGGTTTTACACTGTTTGTTTAGAACAGTGTTCGTCAGGTGAAGTGAATTATCTGACCTACACAAGTTTTTGATGTTCAGGGATAAAATTGGGAATTTAATTTTTGTCTCTAATTCAATAAAACTTTTCACGGGTTGCAAAGCGTGCCCAGGCCTAATATCTCCCTTTAATCCCCCAAACCCTGTGAGAACATATTATGATCTCCATTTCGCAAGTAAAGTTTAAAGTCACACAACTGTTTGGGTTCAAAGGCTGTGTCCTGAGTCATGGTAAATCTCTCCATAACCGGGCCATTTTATTATGTGAAACATTTGGGGGGAGCGGGCATGAGAAAAGAAGTTCCTTAGCTTGAATTTCCGAGTTCCTTTTTCTTTCTCTCCTATCATCTCCTCTAAGATTAGAAATACTCAATCGCCTGGAATACATCCCCAGAAAGTGTCACTCTTCCCAGTGGCCAGACATTTTGAACTGATTCACCACATTCCCTGGGAGATGTTTGCTCCTCTCCATTTCCAAGTTATTTGTTGTTGTGCAAATAATACATCTTTTTGAAAGAACACACTCAAAATGATAAATAGAATGCAAGATTGTATAGAGTTATTATAGCTCTTTCATTCTACAAATATAATATTTGTTTTGTTCTTATAGTGGAATTTTTTTTTTGCATTTAAAAAACTATATTATAGACATATATCAATTTATGACATATTATAGCATGGTTTTCAAGGAGACAGTGATTCAAACTTTCCATTTAAAGAAAGAGAAGAACTGCTCTCAGGAAATACTAGTTAACCGGCAGGAGTCCTTTCCAGACACAGTTACCATGGGATTGAGAAGTATTTGCTAATTATAACAGTGCACTAATTATCTGCTTTTACATCTCATCTTTCTGTCTTTCTGTCTAAATTCACTTCTAATTATATGGTACCCTTTTTGCATATGACATTATCTAACAGTATTGCTTTTTATCAGATAGGATTTTTTTTTAACTTGGAAATATTAAAAGACATAGCTTCACTTCCAAAATATTTTCTCCTACAGTATAGAGAACTCTTTGGATGATAGTTTGAATAATCTGTCATGTTGGGGGAAGGAGGGACCAAGATTTAAATATTAAACATTTTTTTATCTTCCAAAAGAAAATAGCAAAAATGATCAGCCTTGTCATGGTTTCTTTTTTCTTTTTCTTTTTCTTTTTTTTAAGCAGGTAAGCTGCTATAGTCACATTGCCCAGTCAGCATCATCACTATTATTGTTGCCATATTTTTTATTTCCAAAATTTCAAAAATTGTAATGGATGGAAAGATATTTTCAACATGGCGTAATAAAGGAAAGGTTACTGTGTCATCAGAACCTATTTTCATGAGATTAATTTGTCATCTGACTTGAACAGGTAGGCATCAAACAAAAGCAACAATAGCAACAACAAATGTGATTTCCATTCTTGTATTTTGAGTGCCCTGGGCTTGTTGAGCAAATAGAAACAGAAAGTGACTTCCTGTATAAAGAGAGTGAGTCTTGCTCAAATCCGCAAAGCAGGCACTTCCACCGGGATGGGGTGTGCTCATGAATTGGGGGGCGCACATCTTTAGGACCCGTCAGGCTTTCCTTCCAAACACCGGCTCCTGTGACAGCTGTTAGTCTGACTCATTTGTGGGTATATGCTTTCTCCAGCTCCACTCCTGATCACACTTTATTGATTATGAACTTTAATGCACACATATTCATTTTAATGTTTATTTGTTTTTGAAGAAAGCTTAGACAATGATTTATAAGCATCTAAAGAAACATCTCACAGAGTACTTGAAGCTTCTGCAAATACAAACAGAACTTACTCTGCAGGATTTAAGGCGCATACAGATATGTGGATCAAGCAGTTTCAGAGCCCAGGTTCCAGGAGGGGGTAGAGGGAGGTGGGAGGGGCTAGTTGGAATGCAAGTGCGGGGGGGCCAGTGTGAGGGGGAAGAGGGTGGGCACCGGGATAGATACTTTTAATATGCATTATTTCATTTTGGTAGCATCCAAGTCTATTGAGGATTGTTAATCAAATTAAAACTTTAAAGTTTGGTATATCTTTTTTTTTAATTTTTATTTTTTATTTAATTTATTTTTTTATATTTAATTGATTTTTCACAGAGAGGAAGAGAGAGGGAGAGAGAGCCAGAAACATCGATGAGAGAGAAACATCGATCAGCTGCCTCCTGCACGCCCCCCACTGGGGATGTGCCCGCAACCAAGGTACATGCCCTTGACCGGAATCGAACCCGGGACCCTTGAGTCCGAAGGCTGACGCCCCATCCACCGAGCCAAACCGGTTTCGGCTGGTATATCTTTTATGTTGAATTGTACTGAGCTGAAAACTCGGATTTTTCTGCCCTCAGATTCACTTTAATGCCTGGCCACAGAATCATTTACACCCATTCGGCTCAAGATGCTCAATTGCCCAGCAAACTAAGGATGCAGTCAGGGTCTCAAGAGCCCTGTGGGGGCATTTTCTGCAACTAGAGGCATTTCCACAGGGGCAGAGCCTCCTCATTATTTGGACAGAGACCTCTTGCCATCCTTCCTGTCCCTTGGGCCTGAGGCACCTCGTCTAGAAATCAAGAGGACCTGATTCTATTTTTGATATTCCTCCTAGTCCCGGTGATTTGTGAATTTCATATTTGAATCTGCTGATGCCAAGTGTTTATAGCTGAAAGGGGGAGGGCAAACTAATTATAAACAGAATTTCTCCAGATAAAATATCAAGGGCTCCAGAGAAATGATTTAAGTATTTTCTGATGGTAACAATCAGAAATACATTCCTTTGTGGCAATTATAAGATACCCTGAGAGACTAAAACTTCTTGTTTTTGCTCCTACCATTTTAGTTATAGTAAGTTATGCAGTGAGAAGTTTCCAAAGGGTTAGGACAAGAGTCCCCATAACAAACCACTGCAGACTGGGGCTATTTTATTACTGGTAGCTGTGTGCTTTGGAATAGGAAACTATCCCTCTCTGGGCTCAGTAAAATAATGTCAATACCATCTCTTTCAAAACGGCACTCTGATGTTTAATCAATGTTCATAAATCTCTTCAAGATCCTTACATGATAATTGTGACATAAAGTACAAGGTATTATTCTTAGAATGGGGTAATTTTATCCAATTAAATCTCCTCTGAGCTATCACCTGGGTAGGAAACACTGTTAATGACTTTGCAAATGACTTTGTACTTAAGTTTCCTCATGTTCCCCAACCATGAGCAAAAGTCCCATCAAAGGGGACTTATTAAAATATATTTAATATTTGCAGACTTTGATGGGACATTACACTGAAGAACAATATGCTTTCGTGCTGCACTAAGGGCAGGGCAAAAAGACCTAAATCTCTCTGAGGATGCGTCTTATACAATGCCATTAACCATTCTTGGAGCAGCTGTATAATTAATAACTGAACACAGCATGTCATTAATTTGAATGGGATCATCGGAGACTTTGAATTTTAAGCTAGGAATCAACTTGGTCTATGAGATTTGTCCCAGTTTCTAGAGACTGGATTTCACAATTAGTTGATGGTGTTTACTATTTTAAACGCAGCCAAACAAAAAGCATTGCAAACATGGAATTGATACACAATGTATACTAGCAAGCACTAGAAATGATCTGTCATGTTTTCAATGGATTAATCTAGACATTGCTTTTCATTAATCAATTAATGCAATTACCCACTTATTTATTTTAAGTATATTTTTATTGATTTCAGAGAGGGAGAGGTAGAGAGAGATAGAAACATCAATGATGAGAGAGAGAAAAATAAATAAAAAGAGAAAAAAAAATGATGAGAGAGAATCATTGATTGGCTGCCTCCTGCACGCCCCCTAGTGGGGATTGAGCCTGCAACCTGGGCATGTGCTCTTGACCAGAATCGAAACTGGGACCCTTCAGTCTGCAAGCTGATGCTCTATCCACTGAGCAAACCCGGCTATAGCCCAATTATTGATTACCTATGTGCCAGGATCGGGATTAAAGATCCAGAGAGATGTGGGAGGGTGGGGTTCTGTGGTGGTGTGTGACCAGGAGGAGTAGCCTCGATGGCCAGTTCGCGTATCACTTTAGCCCCTAACTTTATTTCAGAAGTTGTTCTAGAGATCTCTAGTCACCTTGAATGAAAATGGCTCCCCACCCCCACCTCAATCCACAGCTGGGGGCAATTCATCAAGCATTCCATGAACTTTTATTACATTCAAAGATAAAGGAGGCATTTCTGATAATTAACAAAGAAATGAGAAAAATGGCTCATATTTTAGGCCTCAAATTTTTGAAGTTTGTATGGCAAGTGAAATAAGAGAATTCCATCATTTTTAGTGTGTGTAACTGCTTAGATATTTCATTAATAATCGTCTTTCCCCCAACCCTTTCTGATCATGTTAAAATTGTACTGATTTGAAAGATTGGGTAAGCACACCAGGAAGTTAAAGATTAAATTATCAAAATAGTACTGAAAAAGAAATGTTAAAGAAAAAGAAGAAAAAAAATCCATAATACCTCCATCCAAACATAGCTAAGAACAATTTCTTTCCTCAGATGTGTGTTGTTATATAATTATGTGCTTTGGCTTACCATTCTATTAAATCTTTTTTCAAATTATTACATACATTTTATATCTTTTTTTTTTTTAAATCCTCACCCGAGGATATTTTCCCATTGATTTTTAGAGAGTGGAAGAGAGAGGGACAGACAGAGAGAAATATCAGTGTCAGAGAAACACATTGATTGGTTGCCTCCCACACGCACCCTGACCAGGGCCCAGGCCAGGGAGGAGCCTGACCAGAATCGAACCCAGAAACCTTTGCTCTGCAGGCCAACACTCTATCCACTGAGCCAGACTGGCTATGGCTGTATCTGTTTTTAATGTCTGCCCAATATTACAAAGCCTAAGTATACCATCATATATTAAGTACTGCTTATTTTTGGATATTTAGTCTCTCTTCCCCCCACTACTGTAAATCAAGCTGGAGGGCATTGTGTGTGTGTGTGTGTGTGTGTGTGTATTTCCTGCATTTTTAGATGCATATCTGGAAGTTAGAATACTAGGTCTTAATAGAAAAATATTAAATTTTTTATGGCCCAGGCCACCTCCCGGCAAGAGTACTAATAAGGATGTTCAAGGCCTTATTTACCCCAGGACTAAAAACAACATCCCTCTAATTCTGTCCCTCCTCAGCAGCTTGCCTTTTCAAGGACGTGAGAAGGAGTTTCTTAGAGTCTAAACAGACATAATAGCCCATTGGGATTTTAATTTTAATTTTATTTGTGCTCCCCTGTACCCCACTGCAACCAAGACCCAGGCTTCTGAACCCTTGACAAAGGCATACTGTAATTTTTATGGGCAATTACAACTAATTATGAAAATACAACATTTAGAACAGTATGATACTGATTCAGATATAGATAGATGTGAAATAAAATAGATCTGGAGAGTAAGGTAATCTCAAGTAATAACTGGGGTGTGATAAATTTGGCATATCAAAGCACTGGGGGATACATAATCTTGTTAATAAACTAAAAAAGAGAGAGAGAGAGAAGTGGGATTTCGACATTACTCTCTATCCTGAAATTAATTCCACATTTGTTTAAACCAAACCAAACAAAAATCCCCCTAACTGTAATTATGGTGTGTGAAGTATATAGCATGGACAATTTAGAAGCTATAGAGGAAAAATTGCTCCTGGTACTTTTCCTTTGTTTGAAATTCTGTGCTTTTTTATTAGTCGATCAATGTTTGCTTCTCTCCTGTGGTGTTAAGGTCAATTCAGGGTCGACGAGGTCTGGTCTGGTATTGGTCTATTGTACCCTTAGCACATAGTAAATACGCAATAAATATTTGTTAAATAAATGCATCAAGGATATTTGGATAAAAGATACATATTCTGCACTGTACAAAGAATCAAACCAAAATGAAAAGGCAACAAATTAAGGAGTGGTGGTTTGCAACACAGACATAGGCTGTTTTCCTCAACATTAAATGTATCTTGCAAGTTAGAGAGAAAAGGACCTATAATGTAATAGAAAAGTGAACATAAGAAGGAATGAGAAGTTTAGGAGAAAGATGCCAAGTAATAAATACTCATAAGAGTAATGCTCGATTTCATCCATAATTAAAAAAATGAGTCATCTCACATATGTTAGTTTGATAAGAATGAAAAATATTAGGAAGGCCGAGACTGGTTTGGCTCAGTGGATAGAGCGTCGGTCTGCGGACTGGAAGGTCCCAGGTTCGATTCCGGTCAGGGGCATGTACATTGGTTGCGGGCACATCCCCTGGTGGGGGGTGTGCAGGAGGCAGCTGGTCGATGTCTCTCTCTCATCGATGTTTCTAGCTCTCTATCCCTCTCCCTTCCTCTCTGTGAAAAATCAATAAAATATATTTAAAAAAAATATTAGGAAGACCCATTTGTTGGTGAAAGGCAGATGAAACAAGAATTTTCATACATTCTTAGTGTTTGAATTGTGAGAACATTTTGAGGCCAATGTAGCATTATCTATCAAGATTTTAAGTATCTATCCTTGAACTCAACTTTCTAGAGAAGTTGGTTATTCAATAGATATACTTGCACAAGTGAACAAAGGTATATGTACAGGAATTTTTGTTTTAGCTTTTTTTTTTAATAGAGGAAAGATGTAAAATATAGAAAAGTGTATTAATAGAGGATTATTTAACTAAATTACAGTAGATGTCTAAAATAGGATGCTATCAACTATGAATAAATTAAGCAATCTATATGCCGTGAAAGGAAAGAGGAGTATTATATATTCTCAAGTGAAAAAAGCAAGTTGCACAAGTATCATATGATTTCATTTAAGCAAACTATATATGAGTGTTCATAGAAAATGACCAGTTCTGTAGTTTTTTTGTTTTTCCTTTTAAAAACATTAAAATTGATTGCTTTTATAAGAAAATATTTAAAATGTACTGTCAACCATACAGGTAAAATACTATATTAGTAAAACTATAAATAAAACTAATGCTTTTCTTAATTTTTGGTAAATGTAGCATTTACTCGAATTTTACTTTCTAATTTAATTTTGGACTATGATTTGCATTGTGCTATTAGTTTATTTCAACCTACTTCTCCCTTGGAACCGACTGGTTTATTGCATATTACTTGTGTATATTGAATATAATAAACTACTTCCTTCACATTGTTTTCTGACGTTAAAGATCATTTTCCAAAAGTCACGAATCTCCTTTTTTATACAGAAAAAAGTAAGTAATTTAATCATGCCCTGAAGCAATTACAAATATGATTTAAAGAGTTAAATATCTTCATTCTAGTTTCAAACATTTAAAGTCTAGTTTTTGATGCAGTTTTAAGGTTGAATATTTCAACATAAAAAATTCTTACATTTTCTTAAAAAAAGAATTAAAATAATTTAAAACTGGAATAAAAAAATATATTTATTTAAGCCTGTCCCCCTTTTTCAAATCTTTATTTCCTGGTAATGTAAAAATCACATATTTTTCTTTCCTTTTTAAAAATATTTTTATTTATTTCAGAGAGAAAGGGAGAGGGAGAGAGAGTTAGAAATATCAATGATGAGAGAGAATTACTGATCAGCTGCCTCCTGCGTGCCCCATACTGGGGATCAAGCTTGCAACCTGGGGCATGTGCCCTGAGCAGGAATTGAACCCAGACCTCCTGGTTTGTAGGCCCACTGAGCCACCCTGGTGGGCCACAGATTTTTCTTTAAAGTTTTTTGTGTTCTTCTGAGGGAAATTTGAAGTAATGGACTTATATTTCTCCACTATACCAGGTAGTTTTTGTTTATCAAGAGAGAAAAACCAGGAGATAAAAACAATGCAAATTACATTTAAATTTAGTTTCTAATCTTATTATTATCATTATCTGTTATTTTTTCTATTGACGACTTCTCTACAGAACTGAAAACCTAAGAACATGATTTCTATTGTTAAAATTATAAAAGTGTCTAAAATAATATTCCACATTTATTAGCTATCTGAAAATTATCTTTTAGAGGACTTCTTTACTCATTCAGAATCTATTTCTTTGGGCTTAAAAGTTTTATTTAAATAGAGCAGTTTTGGAGGGGTTTACTATCTGTGGGCGGGAACAGTTCTGCGGTGATGGAGCAGCATTGTACTACATTCCTCCCACTGCTTTGAGGTTGCCCTGGAAGTGAGTGATTCATGTGGGCTCTCCATGCCACTCCCGGCCCTCCTTGCCTCTGTTTTGGTTTATGTGTGAACTGTACCTCAACCGGGGTTCCCTCTGAGCTGGGCAGCCAGGAGCTGTTGGAATCCTTTGTCGAAAACATAGGATACATCATAGGATTAAAAAAAAAATTTATCTTTATTGTTGAAAGTATTACATATATCCCCCCTTTTTCTCCCATTGACCCCCTCAACCCGCCCCCCCCCCCCAACCCCGGCTCTAACCCCTTCCCTGGGCCTTCACCACACTATTGTCTATGTCCAGGGTTAGGCATATATGTTCTTTGATTAATTTCTTCCTGCCCCCCACCCTCTGAAATATGTCAATCTGTTGCATGCTTCAATGCCTCTGGCTCCGTTTTTTGTTCATTAGAGTCCACATGTAAGTGAGATTATGTGATCCTGGTCTTTCTCTGACTGGCTTATTTCACTTTGCATAATACTTCCCAAGTCCCTCCATGCTGTCTCAAAGGGTAAGAGATCCTTCTTTTTTTACAGCTGCATAGCATTCCATGGTGTAACGGTACCACAGCTTTTTTATCCACTCATCTACTGATGGGCACTTGGGTTGTTTACAGATCTTAGCTATTGTAAAGAATGCTACTATGATCATAGGATACATCATAGGATTTAGAAGAACAGCAAGAGGAGACATATAAAAAGAGGAAGAGGAATCCTTCCCACCATGAAGAGTAAAAAAAAAAAAAAAAAAAACCTTGAAAATTTCAAATTCCTATCTGAAAGAAACAGAGAAACATGAGATCATAGAATTTTAAAGCTAGAAGAGCATCTCAGGTTAACCCTCTTATTATAGATAAGGAAACTGAGCCCCCCAAAAGTTAACTTTCCCAAGGGACCACTCATTTGGAGAGTAGCTAAAGCAGCACTACTGATTTTTTTTAAGTTGGTTCTCCTCTTTGGGGAGAATAAGAAACGGGGATGGGAGAGCTGCAGTTCTTTGTTAAACAATTAAGGCAAATGGAGAAATAGAATTCTGAAGCCATTCACGCCTTTGGTCTTCTCTTTATTCAAATTATGACTCTTGGAAGGCCGTGGCACCAATATGATAAAAATAGAATATCGCAAAACAAAAGCATGGGAGAAGGGGAAAGCGTGTTTGGGAAGGTCGGTTCTCCTTCCCTCTTCTCTATCTGCATCTACCAGCCTTCCCACTGCCTCTCTTCAGCAATGGGGATGGGGGTTGTGTGGCAGCAGGTCCTAAATTGTATCATTAGGCATATCATTGCACTTTCCAATCTAACTTACGGCTTTTCAGTCTATTTAAGCACAATCTAGGGATGTCTTAATTTGCATGTATTCCACAAAACACGTTATTAGAGCATAGAATGAATCGTTGAAGTCATACACTGAGTTCTAACCCCGGTTCTTGCACATATCAACTGTTGGACTTTGCTCAAGCTACTGAAACTCTGTGCCTCGGTTTCCTCATCTGTCAAATGGAGAGGATCATAGTTGAGGCCTCCACATAGGCTTTTAGTAAGTATGCAATAATTCAGTAACTGCTAACTCAGTAAATAACTTGATAAGTGTTAACTATAATGAACTATCACTCAGTTTGCTTCAATTCCAGGAGCCCGTAACAAACAAAAATGGTGGATTCATGGAATCTGTTGTAATGGAGCATGTGGAACGCCATCAAGGGGTGTTAGTGGGCTCCCTGAGTGTAGCAGAAGCAGTGAGACACCGTTTGCTCAGCCTTCCTTCTCTTAATTCTACTCTATGAGTAAGGAGGTGGATTGACTATCACAGCAAGCAGGGCCCTGCAAAATGCATTGGACTTAGCTGGGAAACTTTATCTCCAGTTCCAGCTCTGAGTAAAGCTCTTGAACTTCCTTGTTTTATGTCCATTTTCCCTTGCTTGTCAAATGGCCACATGGCATAATACCCACCTATGAACAGCATACAAATAAGGGCAAAAAATTAGATCATCTATGTGGATGTGCGTTAGCAAGTATAGGGTGGTTTACAGAAATGGAGCTAAGATTATTATTATTCCATGAGATATTTCACTGATTCCTGGCTTTTGAGGACTCAATGGGAGGAAAAGACCTTGAGGACAGGAGCGTATGATAGAAGAGTCTCTCTCTCCTGAGGTTACCTGATAATAGTCAGCTGTTTGGGGGAGAAAAAAAAAGGTGAGGGAAAGATGACCTCCAATGTCTGATCCAGCTATATGTGCCTGTTTTTGAAAATCACACTTTAAAAATATGGCTCTATTGAGATAGAATTCATTTACAATAAAGAACATGTATTTAAGGTACAATTTGATAATTTTTGACATGAATATATAAATCCATGAAACCATTTGCACAGTCAAGGTAGTGGGTATGTCCATCACCTTCAGTTTTCTCTTGTCTCTCTGTAATTCCTTCCCCCCCACAGGACCACTGATCTACCTTCTGTTGCTATATGTTAGTTTGCAATTTAAATACTTTTATGTAAATGGGATCATATATTGTGTCCCTTTTTTGATCGGCTGTTTCATATGGTATAATTATTTTGAGACTCCTCCATATCATTATGTGTATCTTTCAATCATTTATTTCTTTGTATTGATGAGTAGTGTTCCTATTATACCACATCTTGTTTATCCATTCACCTGTTGATGGGCTGTTGGGGTTGTTTCCGGTTTTGGGGGGTGTTATAAATAAAGCTGCTCTAAACATTTGTGTAAAGGTCTTTTTATAGTCATATGCTTTCATTCCTCTTGGGTAAATACCCAGGAGTGGAATGGCTGCATCATATGGTATGTTGATGTTTAACTTTTTAGAAACCAGCCAAACTATTTGCCTAAGACGTTATTTCTTTTTCCATTTCCACCAGAAGCATCTGAGAGCTCAGGCTTCTCCAGATCCTACTCAACACTTGGTACTGTCAATCTTTTAAATTTTGTTTTTCTACTACATTATAGTTATCTCATTGTGGTTTTAATTTGCATCTCAGTGATTCAAGATATTGAACATTTTTTCATGTGCTTATTGGCTATTTGTGTATCTTAATTGGAGAAATGTCTATTCAAATCCTTTGTACATTTTTAAATTGGCTTATTTTTTATTGAGTTTGTTTATATATTCTGGATGTAAATGCCCTATCAGATATATGATTTGCAAACATTTTCTCCCACTATATGGTTGTCTTTTTACTTTCTTGCTAAAATTTTTTTTTTAATTGATGAAGTCCAACTTGTCTATTTTTTCTTTTGTTGTTTCTGCTTTTAGTTTCACATCTAAGAAGCCATTGCCAAACCCAAGCTCACACAGCTGTTTCCTCTATGAGTTTGGTAGTGTTAGCTTTTACATTTAGATTTATTATCCATTTTGAGTTCATTATTGTATATGGTGTGAGATATGGATTAAACTTCATTGTTTTTACATTTGAATATTCAATTGTTCCAGCACCATTTGTTGAAAAGAGTATCCTTTTCCCACTCAATTGCCTTTGTACTTTGTCAAAAATCAGTTGTCCTTATATGTGTGGGTCTATTTCTGAACTCCTTATTCTGTTTCATGAATCATTTCTACTGTCTTGATTTCTTTAATTTTATAAGGAGTCTTGAAATCAAGTAATGTTAGTTCTCCAACTTTGCTTTTCTTCAAAATTGTTTTGGCTATTCTAGGTATTTTGCACTTTAGATGAATTTTTAAAAGTTTATGAGTTTCTACAAAAAAAAAGCTGCTGAAAATTTTTAAATGTTTTTTTTTAAATTGGGGTGACATTGTAAATGAAATTATATAGGTTTCAAGTATATAATTCTATAATCCATTATCTATATATTGTTTTGTGTTTACCACCCAAAGTCAAATATTCTTCTGTTATCATATAGTTGACCCTCTTTCCCCTTTGTTACACCCCACCCCCCTTCCCTCTGGTAACCATCATACTGTTGTCTGTTCCTGAGTTTTGGTTTGTTTGTTTTTCTTGTTTGTTTATTTGTTGCTTTCAGTTTATATCCCACATATGAGTGAAATTATATGGTTCCTGAAATTTTTATAGGAATTATATTGAATCTATAGATCAACTTGGGGAGAATTGACAGAACAATTTGGAGAGAATTGACATCTTCACATTAAGGGGTTTTCTGAGCCATGAATATGGTATATCTCAGTTTACTTAGGTCTTCTTTAATTTCTCCTTGCAGTATTTAGTAGTTTTAATGAGAGCTTTTCTATATCTTTCGTTCATTTTATCCCTTAGTATTACAGATGTTTTGTCTTAAAAAATAGACATTATGTTTTATAATTGTTTTAAAGTAACAGAAAAGTTGAGAAACCTGTACAGAGATTTCCCATATACCTCACACCCAGTTTCTCCTATGTTTAACATCTTAACACTAGTATGTTACATTTGTTACAATTAATGAACCAATATGCTCACAATATTATTAACTAAAGTCCATACTTTCTTCACATTACCTTAGTTTTGTTTATCTAATATCCAGGAGACCACATTATATGCCAAACCATCTTTCAAAGCGGCTATGCCGATTTGTATTCCCACCAGCAATGAGTGGGAGCTGCTGTATATCTTTGTCAGCATTTGGTATTGTCAGATATTTGGATTTTAGTTATTTTAATGGTTGTATAGTATATCACATTGTTGTTTTAATTTACAATTCCTTAGCGGCAAATGATGTCGAACATCTTTTCATTTGCTTATTTGCCATCTGTATATCTTTGTTGGTAAGGTGAAATCTTTGCCCACTTTCTAATTGCTTTTTTTTTTTCTCCTTAATGTTGAATTTTAAGAGTTCTTTGCATATTTTGAATACAAGACCTTTATTAATCAGCTAATATTGGAAACTACTTGTTTATTGCTATTCCTATCCAGAGACACAGGTCAAAATTGCCTCAGGAAAATTTTTAAAGTTCACATGTTCCATTCCAGCCACAGGGTGTCCGATTCAGAAGTTTCCTGAAACTTCTGTGTATATGACTCGCTTATTCCCTCCTGGCTGACATATTTGTAAGTTTGGTGAACGTTAGATGAAGGTTTGGTTTCTCTCCCTTCTTTGGATATTCATTTTATACAAACCACATGATTCTGGGTTGGGTCACCCTTCTCCCCGTCTACAAAGGTGATCCTGCCAGGATCCAAAGACTCAATAGCTTTGTTCTCCGTTCCTCACTTCTGGATGGTTTTTGCTGTCTGCTTAGTTTCCATGGCCTGCCTGTAGGAGCTGCTCAATAAATGTTTTGAATTAAATCGCCATTATTTGCTTATAATGAACAGTGAAACTGGTCTTGCAGAGAGAGGTTATCCCTCCTTCCTTCCTCCTCTCCGGGCCCCCCACCCCCATAAATTCTTCTTTGCCTTTCATCAGAATGAAGTAGGCTCTTTTAATTTTCAACTACCACCCTGTTCTCAGCACGAGGAGGCCCAAGGCAGAGCAGGAAGAGGGGGCTGGTGGTCTTGAGAGTGGCAGGGGAGAGGGGAGGAGTGGTTGAAAAAGCTGAGGTATGCTTGTGAACTCCAGGGAAGCTCATTCAACCTGAATTACAGACATGTTCAGGTCTGCCCGGTTGTGGCAGAAGTCGGGTGTAATCAGGTTCACTCCGGTATTAAGGGATGGAGGTAAAATGTGGCAGAAAAATGATTTGATTCCTTCTTCTCTTCTGCTGGGAGACACCCTTGCTTGCCTCTGCCTTCCGGGCACCTCTCTGCTTCTGACTGACGTCCAGACCACGGTCATGTTTTACTTGGGCAGAGATCCTCACCCTCAGTATGTACGGATGGGCTCGACAGCTTAACAGCTAACAACTGTCTGTTACTTTGTGAGAGGGAATCATTTTGAGGAGTTTGCCAAGTGCTTTGAGAAGCTGGGGAAAAAAGTGTCTCCCGCTACAGTTTTATGGAGTCCAGCTATAAACCATCGTACCCGCTCCGGGGGGTAAAATCTATGGACCCACTGGGTCAGTTCTCACCCCCCTTTAGTAAATGAATCTTACATAAGTGAAGCACACGTATTCTGCAGTTTATAATCCTTTTTAAAAATATGTTTTTATTGATTTTAGAGAAAGGAAGGGAGAGGGAAAGAGAAACATTGATTGGCTCTCTCCAGGTTTGTACCCTGACTGGCATCCAACCAGCAACCTTTTGGTGCATGGGACAAGGCTCAACCAACTGAGCCACACCAGCCAGGACTGCAGCTTATAATTCTTTATAGGGTTTTAAAAAATATATTTTTTTCATTGATTTCAGAGAGGAAGGGAGAGGAAGAGGGAGCTAGAAACAACAATGATGAGAGAGAATCATAGATCAGCTGCCTCCTGCATGCTCCCCCCTGGAGATCGAGTCCATAACCTGGGCGTGTACCCTGACTGGGAATCGAACTGTGACCTCCTGGTTCATAGGTCGATGCCCAACTACTGAGCCACACCATTCCGGGCTATAGGCAGTTTTTCATCCTTTTGCTCTCTCTTTGTCTAATCAGAACTGGGACACTTGGAGACAAGCAAGTGTTTGCCGTTGCTTCTCAAAGCTAGCAGGTTCTGAGCTGTTTGCATGTCATGTAACAATTCATCATTTGGGGTTTTGAAAGGACTTATAAGATACTAAAATACCAGTAAAGCGAGTGGGAAAGTGATCAGACATTCACAAACGAGCTTTCTGGGTAGTTTTATCTGCAAGAGGGCCCCTGTTCAAAAGGTCTGAAAAGTAACTCTTTACATGAAAGATCACCTTGCTCTCCACCAACACCATAGGGAGACTGGGAGTCACATTAACCCCTTCCCCACTGAGTCTTCCCTCCTGCGAAGCTGTACTATTGGACAATGGCGGTTATCAAGAGGACGCTTTTGTCAGTTTTAGTGGATTGGATCCTCAGTGTCAAATTAACAGAGGGCTTAAAATTCTTTTTTTCATTTAAATGTCCTTGCTTTTGAAACACGAATAGCGGGGAAAGGACAGTAAGTGATTGCATAAGGAAAATGAAAATGCTCACTAATTTTAGCATGAAAGATTGTGGGGGGATTCAAATAATTATGCCGGTGTAAGTAGTCTCTAGCTTTTCACTTTGAGTGTAGGTTACATTTCTTTACACTTCAGAATTCTATTTCAGATCTCATGCCTATCTTGTATCAAATTGATACCGTCTGTATCTCGAAAGGAAAGGCATACTATGAAAACAAGCAGGGTTTTTGTCCCTTTGAGAAAATGTAATTCATACGATAAGACTATTTTTACAAAAAGATAAATCAAATTTTTGTAAAACTAGAGAAACTTTTTATTGGAAAATTGCAGGGATAGAATACATCTTTGCTTATGTGCTTTTTGCCTCTCAGAAAGCACAGCTTTCCACGCTGCGATCTTGAATGCATTTCACCGGCTGGTGATATTGGAAACTAGATGTTCACGTTACTTGGAGTTGGAGCTGAGTGTATACCTTTTCATGTGGAAATATTTACATTTCTGAGGAACCGTTTTAATTTGAAGATGTTGTAGAATTTGGGGTTTCAGCATCCGGATTCAGATGACTACATTTGCAACTGAAGCTACAAATTCTGCTTTCAGAAATCATGACTTGCTTTTTAAACAAATGTAGTGGCAAACCAAGGTTTATTAGAATCATTCTTTCCTATAAAACAACCAAATGGCAGCATGTCCTGCCTGTTTCTAAATGTCTATCGACTACCTGATCCATCAGTCCTCGCTGACAAGTGCCGATATCCCCCAAGCTTGACGGACAGACTGGATTAAATATCATCTCTCCAAGGACTGATCAGGAGCATAATAACTGCATGATATTCATATATATATATATATATATATATATATATATATATATATATATTTTACCTATAACTTCCTTGAATATAAATACTGAACAGTGATACACGTAATGGTAATTTGGGGGATTTAGTATGGCATTTTCCATCAATAAAGTGTTTTATCACCATCAGATAGTTAACCTCCTAACACCATTGTGAACTAATTGGTTCAGCTGGATTTAGATCCTGTATTACTCAAAAGGAATTTTCCTGTTATGTGTGTTGTACAGTTGGAAAAAGTATGGAAATATTGCTTAGTGAGTGAATGCACAAATTCAATACAAAGGCAATACCTAACTCCCAAGTCCCATGACCTTTTGATTAATTATCATTATTTTTTTTATTGTTGACACTACTACAGATGTAACCCATTCCTTCCTCCTTTGCCCACCCCCACCCCCCTGGCCTTCACCACACTGCTATCCATGTCCATGGGCTATGCGTATTTCTTTGGCTAACCTCTCCACCTTCTTTTATCCAGTTCCCCACCTTCACCCCCTTCCCGGACCTGGAGATTATTTTGCTAAGTGAAATAAGCCAGTCAGAGGAAGACAAATACCATATGATCTCACTTATATGTGGAATCTAATGAACAAAATAGAGCCAGAGGCATGGATACATGGAACAGACAGACACCTGACCTTTTAAAATGAATTGTTTGTTAAACTGAAAAGTGTATTCGATTTGGAACAGAAAGCCTTATTTGGAAGCACTTAGTTAGCTGTGTGACTTTCAGGGACTCACCTGAGCCTTCACACCCTCAGTTTCCCCATCTGTAAAGTGTGATAAAAAGCTTACCTACCCTGTTGGTGCTGTAAAGAGATCAAATGCAAACATCTGGGGAGGCACTTTCCCATTGGATCCTAGTAATTGTTATAAAGATCTAGCTAAAGGGGAGAGTGGTTTCCCCACCATTGCTTAGGCATTCTTCGGCTCAGTATTTTTCATCCTCAGCTATTCACAAACCACTTTCATGATTATTGCCATATCTTTGCTTCCCCCTGCTATTATTTGCATATTTTTCTTTAAATCTTTTAAACATATAAATACATGTATTGTAAAGGGGAATTTTATGTCATTATCATAAATGGGATTGCAATACCACTGCTGTGAACAGAAGGCACTAGTAAAAAAACAAATACAAACCTAGTAGCCCTGGCTGGTTAGCTCAGTGGTTAGAGCATTGGCCTCTGCAATGAAGGGTCGCTGGTTTGATTCCAAGTCAAGGGTGCTACCTGGGTTTGCTCCTCACCCTGGGTGGGGTTGCCTGTGGGAGGCAACCGTCACTGTCACTACCTCACATCAATATTTCTCTCTCTCTCTGTCTCTCTCCCTCCCTCCCTCTCTTCCAATCTCTCTGAAAAAGCAATCAAAAAAGTATCCTCAGGTGAGGATTAACAACAACAAAATCAAACCAGTAATAAACACTGCCCTGGATAACACCAAGTGTCATGTGCACTACTTGTTGAGCTGCACTGATTTCGGTGATGGGGATGGTACCCTTCCAGGTTTTGATCAAAGAAGTGGGGATTCTGGGTGGAACAGGAACTACTCAGCCCAGATTTTCTATCAGAAGCCGCTGGATTGTGACACCAGGGGAGCTAGAAGGGAGAGGTCGATGGCCAATTAGGCTCTTCTCTTGCTTTATACATAAGGGATATTTTTGTGGCATCTACTCAATTGGAATGTGTGACTAACTGCCAAAGAAGGTCACAGGAGTAAAATAAGAGACACCGTTAATGCTTAGCCAATAAATAACGCGTTTTATTGGATCTGTGTCTGTGAGGCGTACTGTGTTCTGTTTTGGAAAACAGCAGCAGATTTGCTGTTCCGTGTTGTAAAAAGTAAAAGATTTGACTGATTTCCAAAGTGCAGCTTTGAACATGGAGAGAGCTCAGTCATATCTTTAAGCTTCTCAGCCACTGTGCATCTGTGTCTATGAGGAGTGAATTTAAGATGTAAAGCTGCCATTGAGGTTTCCACTTAGAACATAATGGGAGAAAAATAAAGCCTTTCTCCCACGGGCAGGGAATTTTCTTGCCTTCCACCCCTCCTGGCATTTTGTTGGAATATGCACAGAGAACATTACATTTATTAGTCCAATTGAACATATTGAAACAAAAAGAAATATGCCATAAAATCACATAAAATTGTTGAGTCTATATATATAAATATGGTCTATCTATCTATCTATCTATCTGTCTATCATCTATCTATCTATACACACACACACGTATTACATATAGTTTTAATCTGTAAGCTTTCCACTGTTATTTACTTTCAAAGGCCTTGGAAAATTCCAGTTACTTGACTCTCAGGTCTACATAGCACAGTTCTTTCAAAGAGTTAAAAATGCTTCCATATGTTATCTCATTGTGTTTCTACCTTTCCACAGAGGTAGGAGGAAAAAGTAGCTATAATTTTCCCTGAAAATGGTACCATGATTCTACTTTAATAATAGATACAACTAAGGTCCAGAGATGGAACATCATATTTTCCATAGTTAGTTTAGATTAAAGTATGAGGTTTGATTCACCAGGAGTTACACATTTACTTCAAAATTATCCTCCTGTACGTCAGGTTGTCTGTCCTTTTGCTAACGAGCTCTTGATATTCCTCTCACCTCTTTTCTTGTTGCTGTGACT
The DNA here is from genome assembly GCF_027574615.1 of Eptesicus fuscus. Lineage (NCBI taxonomy): Eukaryota > Metazoa > Chordata > Mammalia > Chiroptera > Vespertilionidae > Eptesicus > Eptesicus fuscus. The sequence goes on along the minus strand of NC_072488.1, from coordinate 39,219,160 downwards.
CCAGTAGGTTTTATTTCATCCAGGCAAAGATTTTCATCCATTCTTATCCCTAAATAATTTTGCACACATTGAAATTACTTTCTAGAAATAATCTCAATGATAATAGTTAAGTATCAGTTCTAAAACTATCAGATATTACAAATTTTAAAAATATGCTTTTATTGATTTTTTTTTTTTTTAGAGAGAGAGAGAGAGAGAGAGAGAGAGAGAGAGAGAGAGAGAGAGAAGATAGAAACATCATGACAGAAACATCAGTTGGTTGGTTGCCTCCTGTATGCCCCTACTGGGGATTGAGCCCACAACCCAGGCATATGCTCTGACAGGGAATCGAACCAGCAACCTCTTGGTGCATCGGACAATGCTCAATCCACCAAGCCACACTGGCTGGGGTTTTCTTATTTTTTAAAAAAATATGTTTTTATTGATTTTCTAGAGCAAGAGGGAGAGAGAAGATAGAAACATTGATCATAAAGACAGATATTTCACACTCTGGGGTCTGTAATATTTTGCAATTTGTGATCCTCAAGCTCATGGGCTCCTCCTCCAAGATGCATGGAGATTTCTGCAGATTGTGCAGGCTCATCAGGGGAGGTGACAGCCAGGAGTCTCAGTGCAGCTCTAACGGATCCTCCTGCAACTGTTCATACATGGGACATGCACATTTGCAAGACCATTGATCCTGTTCAATTTTCTTGATTAACTCTTGAAAATGGAGCTCATGCAAATAATTGTTTTCATGACTAGCTTGTTGAGGTTATTAGTTATAAAAGAACTGAAAGTCTTGAATTTCTAATACGTTTATTACTTTATTCAAGTCATTTTAAAAGGAAAATAACAATATGCATCTAGTTCTGTTTCACTGTGCATAGGCTAAATTATTAGTACACATTAAAAATTCATGGATGAAAGTTTAAAATTCCTTAACATCACTTGAAACACCAACAGGCAGTTCTCCTTTACATTGCCATCGATTATAAGAATTCTAAAAATTATTTCCTTGACATCTGCCTGCCTAAAATTATATCCATTGGACTCAAGAAGCACGAATTCGTTATTTTTGTTTTCAGGGCTGGAGCTGCAAATGATTTGAAAAAAAAAATTGGCCCAAATGTACTAGGCACATTACTAATTCAGAAATGGAATACAAATCAGTGTCCACATTATAAAAACCAACTCATAAGCATAGGGAACATCACTTTCAGGCTTCCTTTGCTTGTTATAGTTAGCTCCTTTTCATTCTTGCTGTTATCATCTGCAAGCATACCCTGGCTTGACAGATATCTGTTTTGCTCTCCTAACGAATTTCTAGAACATTTCTCCATAAGACGTTATTTCTCTTGTATACAGACATGTCTCTGAGGCACATAAAAGCATAAGACAATGGAAATAATGCACTTGGATTATAAGGTCTGACTGTTGTTATTTATGATTGAACTGAGAAATACACTGGAGCTAAAATCACATATAACAATTCATGAAGCAATGTCCAGATAAAAGTAAACAAACAAAAATTATTATGAAAATGGCAAAGCCTTATCAGTACTGTAGTTTCAATGTGAATAAATAATGCTGACAAACGATTAAGGCAATGATTAAGTTAAGAGCAAAGAGCACTAGCTATATTTTAAGAACGTAGATTCTACAGAATTGTTCCTCTTTAATCAGAAAGCTTGAAATGATGCCCCATTTATCATACACATTTTGTAAGGATTTGATTGATTTCATTGTTTAAATTCAGCTTTATTGCTTCACAAAAATTCACTTAAATGATCTTGTATAATCATTTCCTTCTAAAGTAATATACTAATTAATTTCAATTAAATATATGTAAGAGAAGATATATTTTGAAAAATGCGTCTCCCTTGCCATTTGTTAATATATTGAAAAAGTGTAAACCTTGAAACATTTAGCATAGAAAATATTCATTTTTGGTAATTTCTCAAGGGGGCAATTTATTAAATGAAAGGCTTTTAACATTAGCTAAAAGCAGCCTTGTAAATCATGGGTGTCATCAAACTGCTTCATCACTTCATTAATTTAAAAGATTATTATATGCGTAACTGACATAATTTTGAACAATGTTACATGGTTAATTTATTAATGTAGAAAAGCAGAAATGACATGGTGATTTGATTTATTTTTGTAATTGTATAATTTTAGAACTTTTGCCTATGACTTTCACTAACAGAAGAAATGATTCAGTGTCTCACTGCTAATTTTATTGAGGTCTCTTCCGTGCTAATGCTTTGCCAGTAGAAATGTCTTCTGGTCTCTTAATTTTAAAATACATCTCTAAGAGTGCAAGACAGAGCCGTTAAAAAAAAAAAAAAAGATTTGCTTTTTAAAGAAAAGTCTAGTCAAATATAGGATACATACCTTTCTATTATAATTATGAGATTCTAATTTTTAAAAATGTATTTTGATTTTTTGGGGAATATCATACTATTAAAGTAGTATTGTTTTAATTATGTATATTTGTAAATGACTTCTTTATATTTTATCATCTCTTTTCTAAACATCTATGTGTTTATGAAGTTCACCTCGGAAACTGCATTGTAATGATCTGGTTAAATGATTCTTTTTCTCTTGTCATGAAATCTTCCTGAGTACTTTGTGAAGGCTAAGGAAGTAAGAGAAGTCATTGGGTTAAATTTTAGGTCTAATGATAATGCCTGAGAAAAGGATACTTCCCCCGTTTGATTCCAAATCTGGAATAAATAATGTCTATGTACCATTTTTTTTGTAATTGTGAAAAAACAATTGAGATAATTTATATAAAAATGACTGTATTGTTAGGTTTAATAAGAAATCTTTCTGAAATGTGACCATGCAAAACATTGTATTATTTTCTTAAGTCTTAGTCACAATATAGCAAAAAGGCAAGTCTCAGAGAATCTGCCTAATGTTCAATTTCTAGAGGTCTTTTAAAGCTACAAAATACAGAACAGGACAGAGGTCATAAAACCTGTATTTCAACTACAGAGCAATTTCCCCAGTGAAATACACCCATCAACTTAATTCATAGACAGAGACATAATCAAATTAGTGGCCATAGGGAACATTCCCCATCTCCTATTATTATACGTTTGTACACAAAACAGAGGGGGAAAGCTTGTAAAAATAGTAGCACAATTTCTACATTCTTTTTATTTATGTACATAAAATAAATTTTACCGTAAAGTCTTTTATTTGGCAGGTTTCTAAAATTACAGTGAAATCTCATTTCTGTGTCAGGATATCTCAGTTTGCTACTAGGTGCTCCAAAGAATTATATGCAACATAGCGTTAGGTAGAAATTTCCAAGAGCATATGACTGAAAATAAGTTCTAGGTAGTACTTACAGCAGTCTAATTTAGCTACTTACCTCAGCATATTCTCTTTTGATGCAGAAGTTGGAGTGTACTTTACAGTATGTTTCTTAGATTGAAATGGCTAGTTATTCAAAGAGGCAGCCTCCGTGGATGGTCATAATTTATTCAGTGATTCATTGTAAGCACTATAGTCGGCACAAGACTAACATCTTCTCCTGGGAAGGTTCTCAAGGTATCCTGAAGAAATATCTGTTCACAAGTTTGCATGACCAGGGAGAGAGCCTTCTTCTAACCCAGAAACAATTCCTGCATTTAATTTTCTGATTAATTTTGACTATGCAACAAAAAATAACTTTAAAAAATATTCTAAACAAACATTTAAAAAAATGTTTAGCATTAGAGTGTCTTAACTACTGATTTTTTTTTTTTTACAAATGAGGCAAAGAGGAAGGAAATGAATACTTATATATTAGAGATAGAAAAGGTTAGATACATTGTTTTCAAATATTGGTCGTCCTCAACAGGCTATGTCTTGGACCATTAAGAAAGAAAGAAAGGCTATCTTTGGTTTCATTATAATCTGTATTGATCAATATGACACCTCCCCCTTCTCTCCCTTTCTCTGTTCCTCCTCCCATCTTTTGGTATATGCTAGGGAATGGATATCAAGTGAATAATCAAACCATAAATTTGAAAATTCCTTCTCACTCCAATAGTTCAATGGAAGGACAGTGAACCACATACGTTGAAATCAGGAGGCCAGCATAACAAACAGGAGGTAACAGGGAATGGCAATGGAAGTCACATTACTGTTTAAGATTCACTGAACTCTTCCGCATAATATTGCTCTAAAGAAAACTCTCTAAAATACATGGTATCCACCTTGAGGGGTTAAGATCTAAGTTAGACAGTTGAGACACGCTGGATAGAAAATCACCGTAGGAAAGCATAGGTCCTCAGAGTGAAATATTTTTGAAGTCTATACAATTTCAAGATCCAACAAACTCAGCATGGAATTCAGCTGAGAGGGAATAAAACCAGATGTCTTCATTCTCCTTACATGGATTTTCTTCAGTACAGAGTCATAGAAGATACCTTTTGGTCTCAACAAATCCATGTCTCCGCTCTACTCCTAAGATGAATTTGAGAAAGTAAAAGTTTTGTATTAATATACAGGGCCACGAAAATTTTTCCTCACTGTGCCTCTCTGAAGGCATGAACCTTGAGCCCCTAACTGAGGTGATCTCTCTTTGTGAGAAGAGTTTAGCAGTTAAAACAACTGAGTTGCATGTCTTTGCTCAGGAAAGATTGGCAATTATGCCAAATTATGTCTAATAGTTTTAGAATGTGCAGTAGTGTTTACTAATGTCTGAAGGGAGGTCCTAAATCTCCTTTCCCCTAAACTACAGTTTTGACTTTAACTGTCATTTTAAAAGATGAAAGAACTGGCTTCCCTAAGCCAAGAAGCCTTGAATTTCATTTTTTTTAATTTAAAACACACACACACACACACACACCACACCTATTTCTATTTGACGAGACTTAGTTATCTTTCTAAGTTTTCACCTAATTTGTTCGTGATATTTTATTGGATGTGAAACATGAACATTACTCTCTAGTTGAAACCAATTTTTCTTTATTCTTAGTTAACTTGCACTGTAGGCTACTGCATAGTTGTTCACTCTTCTTGAGCTTATAAATTAATATTAAGTATTTTTGCATTTCATTATTCATTTGAAATGTTGCATTTCTGTTCATGAGTAGTACACATAAATCACCAAACTAAAAAAAAAAACACAAAAAACTAGAATTCCTGGCTTCCTTGTTTGCAGTTTTTCAAATTATTAGATATCTGTTACGGTGAGGTTGTATGTGGACCCTATGAAGCAGCATAACACAGGACCCCTGACCAGTCTGGAAAATAAGACAAACATTAAGTCAAATAATAAACAAATATTTCCATAAATGTCAATCCATATTGCACAATTGAATTGAAAAGATTGTACCAATTTATGCTCTCCCAACGAATTTGTGACAAAAGGAAGCGAGGGGATATCATAAGACAGTACCTTGTCAGTCCAACTGAGTCTACACAGCACAGCTCTGGTTTAGGGGAGGAGAGGTTATGTCAGGCTGAAGTGACCATAAAAATTTTAGAGGGAGTGGAGTTACAGATGGATATTAAAGAGCGGATGTGGTTTGCAGAAAGGGGAGAAGAGGAAGGGCCAAAGTTCTAAGGAAATAATGTCCTTAACATTTTGTACTAGCTTTGACACTATGAAGGGCTCTAGCACATTCATCCTATCTAATAAAAGAGTAATATGCAGATTGACCATCACTCCAACACACAATATCAAGATAGCTGCCCCTATGTGGTCAAAGATCCTGCCCCCATGTGGACACAAGATGGCCACCACAAGATGGCCAGCAGGGGAGGGCAGTTGGGAAGGACCAGGCCTGCAAGGGAAGACAGTTGAGAGGGACCAGGCCTGCAAGGGAGGGCAGTTAGAGGCGATCAACCCTGCAGAGGAGGGCAGATGGGGTGACCAGGCTGGCAGAGGAGGGAAGTTGGGGGCAAACAGGCTGGCAGGGGAGCAGTTAAGCATCAATCAGGCTGTCATGGGAGTGGTTAGGGGGTGATCAGGCTGGCAGGCAGAAGCAGTTAGTGGCAATCAGGAAGGCACGCAGGCAAGCAGTTGGGAGCCAGCAGTCCTGGATTGTGAGAGGGATGTCCGGTGGGATCGGGCCTAAATGGGCAGTCGGACATCCCTCGAGGGGTCCCAGATTGGAGAGGGTGCAAGCTGGGCTGAGGGACACCCCCCGCCCCCTGCACAAATTTCGTACACCAGGCCTCTAGTTTAATTATAGAGCTCTCCATTGCTTCTTAAGACACCCCTGATACGCGTTCTCCCTGACTTGATCTGCCTCACCCACTGGGTGGAAAGGTACATTGGAAAGTTGCATTGGGTGCTCCATAAAGTTCCCCACACTCTTCCGAGTGTGACCATGCAGGGAGATTGCACATGTCTGCGGAACATGTGCACAGTCCTGTCCCCCCATTGAGGGAACATGTATGTGTTAAGTCTCAGGAGCTTTGGGTTGTATGGCAAACACCCTCTGCCATCTATCTAGTTGGCTGTCCTGGGTGTTTGATGGGAAGGTGCAGAAACTTAGCCAGTGTCCCCAGTCCATCAAGGTTTTACACGAGTGCCAGGAGCAGGGAGTGACAAAGCTCTTCACTGTCTGCATTGGAGACTCCAATCAACAGCAGCAAGTGATCTGGCAGGAAACAATGAAAAGAGAAATACACTCTGTGCACAATGGAAATAATCCTGAAGTAAATGCTGTAGTAGAAAGTACAAGTCCCTGCTATTAATCCTCCCACGGTTCCCTCCTCAGAGATAAACATTAAGTTTAGTGTTTAAAGTAAAAGAAAACACAAATGGAATCACATTATCCATTTTTTAAAAGTTAGCAATATAACTTAGCTTTCCAGATCAGTACATGCTGATCTGCATTCTTTAAATGGCTGTGTAGTTTTCCAGTTTAATACACAGTGATTTATTTAATGACCTTTCTATTGGTATTTAGGTTGTATCCCAATTTTCACTATAATGAACAATAGTACAATGAACACCTATAATATATTTTGTTTAGTCATGCAAGTATCTGTATGTTTAGTTCCTTAGAGTACTGGGTCATAGGGCACGGACACTTAAAATTGTTAATCAACATTGCTAAATTGAATGAAAAATATTGTACCACTTTATGCCCTCACAAAGAATTTATGAGAGGACCTATTTTCTGACATTGTTAACAATAGCAAGTCTGACCATTTTTTCCCCTAAATTTTAGCACTCTGATGGGGAAAAAAGCATGTTTTAAATTTAGATTATAATTCCCTTAGAGTATATATAATTTCACATGATAATTGGTAATTTATATTTCTTCTTCCATGAATTGCTAATTTGTGGTTTTTATAAAGCTTTCCAACTAGGTTCTTTGTCTTGTTGTTTTTGAATCTTTATTCCCTTGAGTTTTATTTTCTATTCCCTTTCAAGACAACTTTTGGTCTTCAGGAGGAGTCTGATTATCTGAATAAGAAGGCAGTTTCCAATGCTGACTTTTCTTTAGTGTCTCCTGGGATGGATGGAAAGCACTGGCCCTGGGGATCAAGAGCCTCAGGTTTTCCTCCCACTACTATCATTGACTAATGGTGTGATCTGGGGCATGCCACACAACGGTCTTCTTTCTCAGCCAGTTTTATTGAGGTATAATTGACCAATAAAATAGTACATCTTTAAAGTGTGCAATATATATTTACCTTAATCAAGTTAATTAGCACAGGATATAGTTACATTATTATTGTTATTACTAGAGGCCTGGTGCACGAAATTCATACACTTGGGGAGGTCCCTCAGCCAGGCCTGCGCCTTCTTGAAGTCTGGGAGCCCTCGGGGGATGTCCGACTGATGGCTTAGCACTGCCACGGAGGCGGGAGAGGCTCCCACCACTGTTGCTGCGCTTGCCAGCCATGAGCCCAGCTTCTGGCTGAGCGGCGCTCCCCCCGTGGGAGCGCACTGACCATCAGGGGGCAGCTCCTGCATTGAGCATCTGCCCCCTGGTGGTCAGTGCACGTCATAGCGACCACCGTTCGGCCGCTCGGTCGATTTGCATATTAGCCTTTTATTGTATAGGATTATTGTTATTATTATTACTAGAGGCCCAGTGCACAAAATTCGTGCACGGGGAGGGGATTCCCTCAGCCTGGCCTGCACCCTCTCGCAATCTGGAAACCCTCGGGCAGGCAGGCAGGCAGAGTAGTTAGGGGTGATCAGGCAGGCAGGCTCCCTCCTCCCAACAGTGGATTCTGCGAGGAATGGGGCTCCCTCCTCCCTCTTGTCACGGTACAGTTTGAAGGCTGGCCACACCCCCGAAAGCGTGAGACCCAGAGTTCCACAGCACCCTGGTGGCTCGGGGCCCACAGACCCTTCTCGCCGCTGTGCCCCAGCAGCCCAGAGCCTACAGACCCTTCTCGCCTCCATGCCTTGGTGGCCCGGGTTAAAGACCCTTCTCGCCACCACCACACCTGGGAGGCCCAGAGCCCACAGACCCTTCCTGCCTGCATGCCTTGGCAGCCAGGGGCCCACTGTTCAGTCATCCGTCCTGGTCATGATGGCCCTAGGCTATTATTAGTATAGATTATTGCTGAGAAAGCTTAAGATCTACAGTCTAGCAAATTTCAAGTATCCAATACAATATTATTAACTATAGTACCATGCTGTACATTAGATTCTTGGAATTTATTTATCTTATAACTGAAAATTTGTACCTGGGACCAACATCTGCCCATTTCCCATATCCTCTGGTCCCAGGCAACCACCATTCTACTTTCTGTTTCTATGAGTTTCAATTTTTTTTTTGAACCCACATATAAGGGGTACTGTATAGTATTTGTCTTTCTCTACCTGGCTTATTTTATTTATCACAATGCCTGCTAGGTTCATCCATGTTGTCACAAATGGCAGGATTGCCTTCTTCTTTATGGCTGAATAATATCACATTGTCTTTATCCATTCATCTCTTGACAGACACTTAGGCTATTTCCACATCTTGTCTATTGTGAATAATGCTGCAATGAACAAGGGATGCAAATATCTCTTAGAGACACTTATTTTATTTTTCCAACATATATCCAAAGTGGGATTGCTGGATCATACAGTAATTTTATTTTTATTTTTTTTAGGAACTTCTATACTGTTTTCCATATAGCTGTACCAATTTATATTCCCACAGCAGTGTGTAAAAGTACTTCTCCACACTTATAATTTTTCTATTAATAAAATAAAAAGGTGAAACTAGATGATTTATGATGTCCTATGTATAAATGAGTCCCAGAATAAGTTATAGTTTATAAATCATTCATTCATTTATTCTACAAATATTTACTGAATATTGGTGAAGCACTATGCTAAGGGCTGGGCATACAGTAGAAATGATTGTGACCCATACTTTTGTGAAGATTACAGTTTCTAGAGAGCAAAGAGGCCATTCTTTATCACGCAGGTAAATTTGTAACTATGTGCTATGAAGGGCTTTTGGAAAGCAATAGGATTCTGTGAAAGCTTATAGCAGAGAGACCTGGCCTAATTTGAGAAGACAGGGAAGATCTGAGAATGTCTCCATGAGGAAGTAATAGTGCAGATGAAACTTGAAGGGTAAGTAGTAAACTATTGAACAGGGTGGGGAAAGCAGAGTGTAAGTAGTAAACTATTGAACAGGGTGGGGAAAGCAGAGTGGTCCAGGCAGAGAACAGCATGTGCAAAGGTCCTGGAAACATAGGAGTTATGTAGACCAGTAGTTTGCAAAGTGGGCCGCATAAATGATCCAATAAGGTAGCTGTAGAAAGAAAGTATAAGACCTTGTAAGTATTTTTAATAAAAATAAGAAATAGGTTAAGTTTTAATAGTATTTAATATACTAAGTACTGACACATGTAGCTTCATTCATTCATTACCACAGTTTCATGTGGTAAGCGTGCATTCTAAGAAAGAGTGGAAATTTCCCAAGCCTCTGTATTGTCCGCAGTATCCTTATTTGTTCACTCAGCATGCAGAGACATACTGTAGTTTGTACCTAGGCCGTCCTAAGTGGCAATTATAGCTGATAATATCAGTTTAAATCAATTCTCACTCAATGGACATGTAGCTTAAAAAGATTCCAGCCAGAAAATCATAAACTGAAGATAATATTGTGTGAACAATGCTTGCACAATTGGCCTTCTGCTCCTAAAACAAACTCTTCATTAGTCTTTTTTGTTTGTTTAAAGTATTACAAATAGTAGTAGATATGTCTCCTCTTCTTCATTAGTCTTACTACTAAGACTACTTACTACTTACTTACTACTTACTACTTACTACTTACTAAGACTACTTACTACTTACTACTACTAAGGTAAGAGCAACGATGATCTAGTCAGTCAGATATGAACATTCAGAAGTTAGCAAAATAAGTAAATACACAAATAAGTATTTAAAAGAAAGCAAAGAAAAAGAAATCAAAATGATTGGGAAGACGACTTGAGATGGGTATTTACACTCACTCTGAATCTTCCCTTAAACTAATGAGAAGAGAGACATAATCTGCCTGAAAGAAACTTGGTACACTGAAGAAAACAATTTGTAAATGGATGCTTAGAGATATTTCCACCTTTATTTGATATTTATTCCTGAGAAAAGTATGTATGTGTCCTACAAAATGTCTTGTATCTCTTGAGTTTAAAACCATGGAAACAAAAATTTTCTAAACTGTTTTCAAATATTCTCAATAAAGAGTTTTAGTGAGTTCTGAACTGGTGTGTTCCCAACGCTAACATGACGCACCTTCTCATTCATTTTCAGCGGGGAAGATGAAAATTCACTTGCTGAATTTCAATGAAAACTCTCTGCTAATTAGGATATGATTGAAAGCTGAGCAGAAACACAAAGCTTTGCTAAGTGCAAACAATGATGTGCTTCTTCCTTCAGATTTACACATCTTTGCGAAGTGACTGCTTCAGTTCTGACAGACAATAAAATCAAGCATTTTTAAACAAAACTGAGGTTTTGCATGATGATAAGAATTAAAAATAGCAAATATATAAAATAACAAATGATACCTATTACTATTTTAGGTGAGAGCGAAAGTCTTTTTGTGCATTGTTGACAAATAAAAATGACTTTCAATATTTGTCGTTTCAGCTCATCTTTTCCTAATTTCTATTTCAGGTGTTTTATAATGTGTGATTCTGAATTTCCAAGTTAACAAATATATTGATGGCAGATTTTAATCATTAAAGGAGACTGAAAACTACTGCTACCGGCCTCAGTGTTAAGAGCTTCTGGACGTGTCTCTGGGTTTGAGGGTCCAGAGGAGCGATTTGATCTTTTCAGAAAGCTTGGAGCAGCTGAATCAGTTGTTCAACAATCTGGTCATGCTGTGGTACCATTGATAGCTACATACAGATTCCTAATTCCTAATTCACACCACGCAGGACAATGAACCAACTGTCTGATGATGACTGCTGATAATAATTTACTAATATTTGTCATTTCAGCTCTCAAGCAAGGTTCACACTCCACCAAGCAAATGCACCATTGATCAAACATTGGTTTGTTCAGGTGACAACTATATTATAGGGTCTGTTTATCTCACTGGCACTTAGGAAATTCAGTCCCTAAATGGATCCAGATGATCTAGCTGGTTTGTGTGAGTGTGTGTGTGTGTGTGTGTGTGTGTGTGTTGGGAGATATACTAGGGAAGCTAAGAAGCAAAGATAGCAGAAAAAAATAAGAGTATTAAGGAATAAATACAGTGCCGAAACTTTGTGTATATGTGTAAGTGGCAGAGGTATCTTTCTCATTCCCATTCGATCCTGACCTCTCCTTTTTGTATAAGTATTTCCCACTATTTTCTTAAATGATACATCCTAGGGAGCTAAAAGTCATATTTTATATGTGCATGTCACATTGGGGGTTTAAATAATGCTAAAAACAGTCATGATTTGCCTAACATTGGTTTGATGTGTAGTCTCCCTGACAGAGAAAAGTCAGTTTCCTAACCCAGGCCCTTTTCTACGAAATTTCGAACCAGTCATTCCCAGGGCAGCTGGGACGAGTTATAAGTCACTTCATTTCCTATATTTCACAGTTTCTTCTTGGTTCTACCTTCTCCTCGGCCCTGTGTTTGCTGGCACTGATGACTTACTCTGGAGCTCCGGAATCATCAGCAATTTATAAGTGACACTAGCTCCTCAAAATGCACTCCCTCCATTCGCTTTCAAATGAAACTGTATCCCATTACAAGAGTTGTTTAGGGAAATCTAGGTCATTTTTATTACACGTTTCATACAAGTAAAGTCATGCAAAGAAAGATGTTAAAGTCAGCCTTCCAGAAATGCTTTGATTTACAGCTAATTTATGATCGCTTCCAAATTGCTTCTCCCCCGGCCCCAGCCCCTTACCCCTACTATAGGAGCCCACCCAAAGAACTTTGGTCTGCTTTAATGTGGATGCCATAAAGATGGAGTGAGAGGTGCGCAGGAAGATCACAGAAACCCTGAATGAGAATCAACTAACACTTAGACTCAAAATTAAAGCAGGAACAAACCACGTGAGTTGTTAAATTCTAAGTAACCGTTTTCTTGCCAAATAAATAGCTCATTAAAATGCCATAGAGTCAACATTAAGAGGCCAGGGCAATATCAAAAAGGTAAAATTGCTGGGCTGCTAGTGAATAAATTTATGTAAACACAACTTTCATGTAATAGGCAATTTCTCGGCAATCCTCCTTTTTCCCCTCCCCTTAAAAAAAAAAATCAGTAAACCTGTTAATAGTTTATCCTGTTCTATGCATAGTAAAATAAAGCAGAGAAACAGATAAACAGTGGTTCAACTAAACCCTAATGATAATAGTAGTAACAATAGTAATGATAATAGAAGCTAACTTGTTGAGAGCACTCATTAAATGCTAGGAATCATGCTAAGAACTCGATTTCCATGATCTTGGACAGACCAGGAGCAGGGGTAAGTACTTGACCAGTTCATGCAGCTGGTCAGTGGTGCTCTGAACATTGCACCCAGGCCCTTTGACCCCAGCAGTCACATGCTTAATTAGTATGCCAGTTTACCTAATCCACGTTTATTTCCTCTTGAATGAATTTTGAATGAGCAACAGTTACCCCTCTGTAATATTTTCCCTCCTATAAGTGCCTGGCACCCATCAATGTTTGTAACTTTTCCCTCTTGTCTTGCCACGTTTCACGATTGCCTACTTTCCAAATATCTTTTTCTACCCCTACCCATGCGGTTAGTGTGCCTGTTTCATCAGAGGGCTCGGCACAGTACCTTGCCCATGGCAGGAATTAAATTAGAAGCGTGTCGAATGACTGAGTGAATACCTGGTTATTTCCAAGCAAAGCCTTTCTCACATGTCAAAGGGAAGCATACTGTATGTTTTGACCACTCTGCCTTTTTAACTACAGTTCTCCTTACTGATATACCTTCCACTTATGAAAACATTGGAAACCTGCTACTCTATTGTAAAAATCAGTTCTTGAATCTAGCACTTTACACACACACACACACACACACACACACTGCCTCTTGATTTTTAAAAAATATATTTTATTGATTTTCTACAGAGTGGAAAGGAGAGGGACAGAGAGCTAGAAACATCGATGAGAGAGAAACATCGACCAGCTGCCTCTTGCACACCCCCTACCGGGGATGTGCCCGCAACCAATGTACATGCCCTTGACCGGAATCGAACCTGGGACCTTTCAGTCCACAGACCGACGCTCTATTCACTGAGCCAAACCGGTTTCGGCTGCCTCTTAATTTTATTTCTTGCAAAAGTAGTTCTGGCAGTTTGCAATGGGCTTTTGAAGTCATTGCTGGCTTCCTGCTCAGTAACGCTGTAGGCTGACTACGTAAAGTTCTCTTATCCCTTCCTGAGTGTGGGCTCCCTTAGAGCACAGATGTTTTTCCAATTTTTCTCCAGTTTACTAAAACTCAATTTATACCAATGATCTAGTTCCATGAATATATAATGCCCACTGAGTAGCAGGCATTCAGGAAACTATCAGAAACTGTCAGGATTCCTCGCACTTTTCCGTGAGTGACAGATTGAGCCGCCCTAGGTATTTCTGAGACTCAGTATGAAAAGAAATATCCATGGATTTATGTCACCTTGTGGAATTCCTGGTGCTTAGCTCTTGGGCATTGTTAAAAACTGTTTCAGGAAAAGTGACGTTTGTAAATTGATTTGTGCAAACGCATGTATATTGTTCATTGCCTTGTCATTTGCATGATGAGTTAGTTTTCTCCTGCTGAATACTTTTCCTTTCTTGAGAACGCCGAAGCACAGTATCATTCAGAGTGGGAAGACCAAACCAGTGGGGGGCTGTTGATGCATTGCTAGTGCTGTTCTAGACCCTCTGCTCCAAGCTGCTATTTGAAAACATTCAACATGTGATGGAATCTTAGAACCTTAGTCTCTTTTGATTATTTCTTTCCCCGGTGGGGGCTTTCATATCTGCGCATATGAATGAATGTTTGTGGGATTAGAATTTTTGTTAGAATTAGTCCATGCATGTATAAGCATGCTTTTCTACACAGATGACAGCATTTTGGTACTCTGTACCTTGAGGTCCACAAAGTATCTGAGAAGTCATTTCACTCTCCTCTACCACAGTGGACATTCGATAACTGCCTTCCGGGGTCCATTCTCTTCTCCTTTCTTGAAGGACTTAGGTTTTCATGTACTTGTCCGTGTTCCCCCACAAAGCTTCTGGGAAACATGCCACCTTCTGCGGATTAGCCAAAGCTAATCAATATTTTCCAGTCGCGAATCTGCCCTGAGCTGGCACAGTCCAGGTGAACTGAGGACTCTTGCGTGGAGTGCTGGGCAGAAGCACGCTCTCCCCCGGGATTATGGCTGATGAGTCTCCCAGGACCAGGAGAGGACCAGGTTGGGATGAAGCTGTTATCCTTGACAGCAGGCAGAAAGAGGAGAAGACGGGGAGTCCTTGAGGATTTCCCATTTAAGTGACTGGATACATCTCCTTTATTATTTAAATCGGTTTGCAGTGGATTTTCTGTTACTTGCAACATAAAAGCTCTTAACTGATTTGGGTACATATAAATCAACCTCATTTTTTTAAAAAATGGCCTTACTATAAACATATCACAGTACACTTAATATACCTTCAGGATATTCTAGGCTGCTAACCATAACGGGACAAGCAACTGCATCTATATCTTTGCACACATGTTTCAGTCTATCAGTCGGATACATTCTTAGAAGTCAAATTGGAAACCTTGGGATATGTGCATAGTTAATTAGACTATATTTGGAAATACAAGCAAGAACTAGCGAAGAAGTTGCCTTTTGGGTGGGAAATGTGGCGAATCGGTATTCTCCATATACTCTTTTTAAATGACTTTTAAAACCCACGTGGAATAGTATTTTTCCCAGAAAAAAAGGGGGGGAAATCACACTTGGAAGCACTAAATTGTGATGTTTAAAGGCACCTTAGCCCTGATCGGTTTGGCTCAGTGGATAGAGCATTGGCCAGTGGACTGAAGGGTCCCAGGTTCGATTCCGGTCGGGAGCATGTGCCAAGGTTGCAGGCTCGATCCGATTCCTGGCTCTGGGTGGCAACCGATTGATGTGTCTCTCTGACATCAATGTTTCTCTCTCCCTTCCTTCCACTCTAACACTCAATGGAAAAATATCCTTGGGTGAGGATTAACAACAACAACAACAAAGTAACAATAAAGGCATCTTAGAAATAACTGGGTCCCGCTGCTCCATTTTACAAATGAGGAAACTGAGTTCTGGGAAGTTCAGAGATTTGTCCACACAGCGGTTTAGAGCAGAGGAGAAATGAGACCCTGGGGTTGCAGACTCCTCACTGGTGTTCTGCCATAACGGGGATCCTGGGAGCAGATCCCACCTGGAGATGATGCAAGTTGTGTCTGGGAACAGAGGGAGCATGTGTCTAGCCTGCGTTTATCATCCATAGTAGCCAAGCTTGGAGTTGCAACTGCCCTGGGTTACACACTGGATCAAGCGTATGAATACATCCTGAAACGATAAATTCTAGCCATGCTTCCTGCAGGGAATGGGGTTAGTTCTATTTTAGGGGGGGGGAAGTGAGGAATTGAGGCTAGTGCCCTACTAGAGGGTGCCTAGTCAGAGATACCTCAAGCTGGATCTGAAAATGGGGTTTTCCCAGGGAGCGCCTTCTGGAGCAGAGCAGACAGCACTGAAGAACGCAGGCCTTTGTGATGCAAATGCAGAGAGAGGGGGCTCGCCTAGCACCTCTTTTATGGCAGGAATGTCAGAGGATGTGTTCCTGGCAAAGGTTACCCGGAGCTGCCCTGCTACAGGACAAAACAAAGGCAAGAGCGAAACAGTCAAGCCGCTATGCAAAGACTGGAAAAATTTAAGTACAAAAACGCATGCCTGGGAGATGGAGGGTTTACGTTGTTTAAACCAAAGGTCACAGATGTGTTTATTTATTGGACAAATTAGAAAAACCTCTTAATATCTCTCTCGTCTCAAATTCCCCCATTTCAGAATTTCCTCACTCCAATGACTCCTGCGAGCGTTTCGGTGCAGCTCCCACCCTCAAATGTCCTTCATCGTGGAAATTCGCTTGTTCCTCTCTTTGCCCTCAAAGGAAATAGGACTTTTTTTAAATGGGAAGGTGTCATTTCACACAATAACTTTATTTTACAAATGAGAAAGGGGGCTCCATAGATTTAATGGATCTGGAGCAAGTCTATGGATAGCTTAGTCCCGTGGTCGGCAAACTGCGGCTCGCGAGCCCCATGCGGCTCTTTGGCCCCTTGAGTGTGGCTCTTCCACAAAATACCACGGCCTGGGCGAGTCTATTTTGAAGAAGTGGCGTTAGAAGAAGTTTAAGTTTAAAAAATTGGGCTCTCAAAAGGAATTTCAATCGTTGTACTGTTGATATTTGGCTCTGTTGACTCATGAGTTTGCCGACCACTGGCCTAGTCTAATAGCTAGATTTTCTGACCCCCCTGCCTCATAACATCTTTAAATATAGAACCAGAATTAATTTTTAAAAATTGTGTTCACCAACGAATAGATGAGTCTAACTGTATTTACAAACAGTCATTTAAAAAACAAACTATTGTTAGCTCTGCTTAAGTGAGTATCCTTAAGTTTAGAGATTCGTGTGGAAGCTTATAGGCATGACATTTCATGATGAAAATGTATTTTCAAATACTTCAAGAAAAAATTGAAGTAAAATGTAAAATGTGAACAAGTGTCAAATCTAGGTGATGGGAAAAGGGTGATCCTTGTACTGTTTTCTCTACTTTTTTTTTTTAAATATATTTTATTGATTTTTTACAGAGAGGAAGAGAGAGGGCCAGAGAGCCAGAAACATCGATGAGAGAGAATCATCGATCAGCTGCCTCCTGCACACCCCCCACTGGGGATGTGCCCGCAACCAAGGTCACATGCCCTTGACCGGAATCGAACCCGGGACCCTTCCAGTCCACAGGCCGACGCTCTATCCACTGAGCCAAACCGGCCTTGGCTGTTTTCTCTACTTTATTTTTACTATTTAAAGACCCTTTACAAAAAGAGAAGGAAAATCACACTCACACATTAAGTACTGTATGTCCTGGAACTTAAAAGTTGCATTTTTCTAAAGTGGTACATGTTCATTGATGAAAATCTAGAAAGCATTGGTCTACAAAAGAAAAACCAAGTAACTGTAACCTGCTCATGGCCCCATGCAACATTTTGGGGATACACACTTCTAATCAGTGTTCTATGTATAAATTCATATATATTTACCTGTAAGTGTGGATCACACCTTATGTACATTGCATAATCATTTTTAACTTAACATATAGTAAATCATTTTCTATGTCTTTTCAGGGATGCATATTGATTTGTCATTGCATTTGTTCCTCGGTATCCATGGGTGATTGGTTCTAGGACCCCCATGTATACCAAAATCCTCGAATGCTGCAGTCCTTCATATAAAGTGTCATAGCATTTTCCATCAGTGTGCTGCAAGAATTTTTAAAACATGCAATACCTGACTATTTAGTCAGGGGCACTGACCTCTTTTCCCTTAGGTTGTCAAATAAAAAAATGACAACAGCCAACACAACAATAGTTGTCTGGTGTGAATGAATAAAAATTATACCTATTTTTTTGTCAGATCGGCAAAAAATATATTTGTTGGTGTACCACAAAATTTTAGTAATTAGTTTGTGTGCCAGGAGATGAAAAGGTTTGAGATTCCCTGACCTATGCACATCCTCCCATATAAATCATCTCTAGATTATTTATAATACCTAGTATAATGTAAATGTTATGGCAATAGTTGTTTAGGGAGAATGACAAAAAAGTTTGTACATGTTCAGTACACACATAACCGTTGTAGACCTAACTACATGGTACCTGCCAGCAACACCATAACATTTTTGTGTGGTTGGTTGTATTGGTGGATATGGAGCTCAGGGATACCGATGGCTGACAGTATTTCTATAACTAATCTATTGTAGGCTATTGTGAGATTTTTCTCCAATATGTAAGGATTAATAATGAATCTCTGATGAGCATTCTTGGAGTCCTTTCTGCATACATCCAAGATAATTTCCTCAAGTAGCATCACAGGGCCCTGCAGTCAATAAAGGCTTCACATGCATTGCCTTATTTAATCTCCTAATTGAGGAGGTATATAATTTTTACTACCCTCATTTTATAGTTGAAAACTTTAGGCTTAAAGCTGTGTCTACTAGCCCTCAAGGTCCACGTTCTGGTTCAGAGATATCAAGCTCCCCTGCTGTTGAGCCATCGAAATTTTGAGATTTGTTTCTTATAGCAGCTACCATTATCCTAACCCCACGGTCAGCAAACTGCGGCTCGCGAGCCACATGCAGGCTCTTTGGCCCCTTGAGTGTGGCTCTTCCACAAAATACCACGGCCTGGGCAAGTCTATTTTGAAGAAGTGGCATTAGAAGAAGTTTAAGTTTAAAAAATTTGGCTCTCAAAAGAAATTTCAATTGTTGTACTGTTGGTATTTGGCTCTGTTGACTAATGAGTTTGCCCACCACTGTCCTAACCAATACAAGGATGTTTACTTTATCTATTTTACAGACCATTGACACTTTTGCTGGATTCTTTCCAATTTGTCAAGGAAATATGCCCTTGCCCGGATGCTCACTGAACCCAATGTTGTTTAAGTCCAACATTTACTCTGAGAGATGCTATTATCTTGGGGAGAAGTAAATCCCTGCTTTAAAAAATTATTCAGTTCTTTTGCAGAAAAGAATCCTTTCCTTCCCCTGGCTTGCTATAATTATATTTTTCCTTCATTCTTCTGACATGCCCGTTTCTTTCTCTCTTGTAGATATCTATTCTAAGGTGTTTGATATATTCATGTGGATTTGTATATATTCTTATAGCATTGGTTTATTGTTTGTGTTTTAAATTTACTTATATAAAGTTGTGCTGTAGATATCATTTCATTTCTTACCATTTTCACACACAAAAAAACCCTGTTTTCATAACTTACCTATATTGTGTATTTATCTTTAATTTTCTTTTTTTTAAATATATTTTATTGATTTATTACAGAGAGGAAAGGAGAGGGAGAGAGAGAGTCAGAAACATCGATGAGAGAGAAACATCGATCAGCTGCCTCCTGCACGCCCCCCCCCCCCCCCCCCCCCCCGCTGGGGATGTGCCCGCAACCAAGGTACATGCCCTTGACCGGAATCGAACCTGGGACCCTTGAGTCCGAAGGCGACGCTCTATCCACTGAGCCAAACCGGTCAGGGCTATCTCTAATTTTCTTAATTCTACCTGCTGCTTAGACTACCACCCTCTCTTCTCCTAGAGATGGACTTCTAGATTGCCTTCAACGCCCCGCCACTGTAAGTAATACAGTGCTGAATGTGTGTGCCCCTACAGCGTGTGTGATAATTCATCTGGCAGATACATGGGATTGCTTGGTCATGGGACATAAATACTGCCAGGTTGCTCTCCAGAATGGCTCACCAATTTACATTCCCAGTGATGCGGGCTCTCGTGTCCTGGCATCAACTGCCCCAATTGGCATTATCCTCCCTTCCAACGTTTTCCCATTCTGCTATGTGCAGAATAAATTTTCATCTCTGTTTTAATTTACATGTCTCTGATTAATAACGGGTGTGTACATCTCTTAACTAAGCTCTCTGCCATTCGACCCCCGCCCTCCCACCCACCCCCCTCACCCCGTGAAATGCCTGTGTTTCTACAGCAAAACAGCAGAGCATTCCAGTTCCTCAGAATCCATATGGGAAATCCCGCAGGAAGTGTGAAAAAATATATCTGGTGTCCAATTTCAGCTTCCCTTTAGATAATGTTGCAGGTTATCTACCACCAGATAGATTTGTTCGTTCATTCATTCCAGAAATAAGTGTCGGGCAGTGTATTATGAGTCAGGAATATAGAGGGGAATATAAATTACATGGCACCTGGCCTCTTGCTATCAGAGATGAGGGAAGAGATAAATCGGCATCAGCGGTCTGTTGTTTTACTTGCCAGAGGAATAAACATTAAGGTGGGGACTGCTTAGAGCTTAATAAATGATAACATTCTTCTGTCATCTTTCCTTTTCTCAATTAAGTGTGCAGTGTCCCTGGCAAATTGGAACTAGGGATGAGTGACATAGGTCAATGGATGCTACTCACAACTAACAAAAGGGAAAACACCGCTTCCAATACTTGTTCACTCAAGAGCTCAGTGAGGCATCTTTTCTTAAAAGGAAATTCTTAAGTACCAAAACGCTTTACTGATATATACCCTCCCTCAAAAAAAAAAAAAAAAGAAAGAAAGAAAGAAAGAAAAAGAGCTGTAATCTAACCCACCACCCCTCTCCCCACATGTGTAGTGGAGGGAATGAAGTTCAGAAGGATGTAAAAAATGCTCAGTGGAGAGCCTTCTGGAGGTCTTCCCAATCCACCACCCTCGTTCCATTTCTTAAATGTTGTTTTCATTTGAAACGAGACTCATGCAGCTTGCTCATGCAAAATGAGAATGAAAAAAAAAAAAAGTTGGGGTCTGGAAAGGAAGAGAAGGATTAAATAAAGAGTTCTGCTAGGATGTAGCCATCATGATCTAATGTACCATGGGCAGCCCGGCTTTGGGGAAAACTGACTTCCAAGGGCTGGACTCCCGAGGACAGCTGGCACTCAGCTGGCCACAGCGCTGGCCGCACATTGCCTCAGTGTCTCCCATGCACTCAGCCGGTGCTATTTAGCTTCTACTTTTTTTTTTTTTTTTTTTAAACATGCAGCACAGGAAATTTTTCCTCAATGTGTGTATGAGCTGTTCGATTCCCCAAAGAAAACGATTTGGCAAGTCAGTTAAGAGGAAAGTAGAAGCCCCGAACACATGAGCACATTTTAACAATGTCCAAGTGTAACTTTTACTGCCAACAGTAGACATGCCCTGGAATTTGAAACGCAGCCCAAATGCTAAATGCAGTTGTTTTTATCTGCGAGGAGAACGTGGCAGTTTCAGAGACAGTCGTTTTGTTCTGATTTATCCAGTTACTAAATGTATCTGATTTGTTTTCATCAGGGAGTTGAAAGTTTGGTTTTTGTTTGTTTGCTTATTTTTGTCCAAGGGAGAAAAAAAAAAAACACACACACACAACTATTAAGTCTGGTAAAAAGACAAGAAAGCAACATTTTATTGAGATGCTCAATAAAGATAAAGCTGAGATGTCACCAGCCACGGACAATGAAGAGGGCCTGGAGTCTTGGCACTAAGAGGGAAGCTAGGGCTTCAGAAGCCGGGGACTCTGCTGTCAGTATCTGACAGCATCTTTACAAGGCCATCCTGAGTTGCCAAATCACAAACCTAAGCCTTTTGTTCTATGTGATCTTAATGTCGTCCAGTCTATTACATGATTTCAGGATGGGGTCAAGGTGACACTTTTACATTCACTAAAAAAACCTCAGTTTCTCCAGGCTCACTCTGCAGGACAAGATCACTCGGTCCAATTAATCAGTTAACGCATCAATCTGATAAGAAGTGTTGACAAAAGCACCTCCAGCCTAAGAAAAAAATCTTCAAGAGTTTATTTGAGCCAAAGTGACCACAACTGCCAGGAAGAAAAATCTCAAGGAAATGCCCCAGAGGAAGGCAGTTTTGCAACTTATTTTACTTATTAGAACCGAAGAAGCAGGCCTAAGCAGGGTTACATGAAGTTGCTTGGTGACAGGCTAAGGAGGCGGGAGAAAGCAATGCGGGGAAATCTCAGACTGGAGAGACACGTGCTTCTTTCACATTGGTGGGTACAGGACAGTTAACATTTCCAGCGCCTAGAGATGGTGATCAGACAACAAGATGACAATGCTCTCTTGCTCCGTGTCAGCACTTGTGCCTTTGAGGGGCCTGGGGAAAATTTACTCTGACATTTCATCATATGAAAAATGGATTCTATCATGTAGATATGTACTACAGGGTCATTCTCACGGAACGAGAAACACTGCTGAGCTATCCACAGAATGGCTCAACAGGTTTTTGTGGAAACGTAAAATGATCAGGTGCCGGGGGGGCAATGGATGTAGCCATCATGATCTAATGTACCATGGGCAGCCCGGCTTCGGGGAATACTGACTTCCAAGGGCTGGACTCCCCTTAACACAAAAAAAAAAAAAAAAAATGGAAAGAAAAAAAAAATGATCAGATGCCATTCAGCATTTTCATTTAAATCTGCTGTGTTGGAGGGACATCAGACTCCAGCTGCCTCTTACTGTTGAGACCGTAAACAGTTTACACAAATGGAAACAAAACAAAACAAAACAACAAAACCAAACCCTGCTTGGGACATTTTCCATCTCTGTTTTCACCCCCATGTTTTTCTCCAAGTCCCCGGGGATGACCAGGGCATCCTGAACAAGACTGTCTTAAATTTAGTGCCGTGGATTGTCATTGTCGTGGCTTTTTGTCCGTGAAGAATTTATCAGACTCACTCTCTGGCCTCCATCTCTCGGCAGGACAGAAAGGACCATTCCGGTGTCTCCGTGCGTACCTCCTCCTCAGAAAGGTAAGCCTGAGTAGCAAACGTGAAAGAGTTCTCTCCATGCCCCGATGGCTTCACTCAACCATGTTTCCTCTTTTATCATTTGTTGGAAAAGCCCTCTACTATCTCTTCTCAGTTCCCTGGCCTTTGTCAGCTACAAAGGACAGATTTTCTTTTGTAAATCCTTCGTAATTAAATGAGCACTTCAGTGGCTGGAGCCTTCAATGGCCTGTTTCCTAGGTTTTTGCCTTTGACAGTCATATTTCGCAAAGGCCCCTGAGATGACTCGGCATCTTCCCCTACTTAACACTAAACCAATTGAAGCCCGTGCTCCCTGCATGAAGGAGGAAAAGATTCATTAAGGGCACTTCATTAAGGAGCTGAAACGGGACGCTGTAAATGCGTCTGAACCAACTGCAGTCCACCGGCGCTATTAGAAGAGCCACAAAGACAGTTTCGGAAACTGAACTCCAGCTCCAGTGGGTCGGATTAGGGAGAGTGATGGGATTAGTGTTTAATGACTTGGGGCGGGAGACAAAGGGAATTTCAACAAAGAGGCTTAGATATGGAAGAATTAACACTCTATTCCAACCAGGCCTCCGATGACTTCCAGCATTCTTTTCAGACTCAAAGCCAAGGAGGGGGAAAAAAAAAATAAGATGAGCAAAGCTTTAATACTTTCCTAACTTTTTTTTTTTTGGTAGTATAACAACAATACGGAGGAAATAAAAGAACCCTCTTCACTCTCTTGCACTTGAAACCTCTTTGAAAAATAAGCACCTACAATTGTATAATTAGCCCCAAGGTGAGCTGGCCCAGGGCCTCAGTCATGTGCCAGAACGCGCCTGGGCTTCCCAAAGCCAGGGCGAGCCACAGACCAAGGCAAACGCTGAAGCAGGACGCAGGGTCGCAGAGGCCCAGCTAAGTGGCTTTAAAAGCGCTTCCGTCTCCATTGGCTGTTTATGTCACAGGTGCAACCGAAGGGACAGAGAGAAACTCCGCGTCTTATACAACCTCCTCCCGGCCCCATCTGGCTCAGGCTGGAATGACTCCAGTGTCTACGGCCCGAGAAGTTGCTTTATGAAACGAGGTGATTATTCCGTCTACGTGAGGGGATAACTTTGGAAATGTGCCAAAGGCTGAAAGCGCCCTTGAAAAAGAATCCTCAGCTTGGAGCGAGGCAGGCCAGGTTGGAGCCTAGGTCTACTGTCTCCCCCTGCTCTGGACAGGAACACAGCGTGGTTATCTGCACACGAAGCTGCAACTGAGTGGCCGGCCCTGGAGCGGAGCATCACTCCCCGGGATGTTCAGGAAACAGACCCCGAGCACCAAATGCCTTGGAGCAGTAAGTGTGTGATTGTGCCCTGCTGCTGAGAATGGCAGAACGCAGGTGCAAATGTTACTGTAGGCAGAGGTACAACCCAAACAGTGCGGCAAATGATCTCGGGCGTTGTTATGCACCAATTCAACGTGGCCTGATTTTTAACCAGACGAAACCACCGGCGGGAAAGCCGGGTATCCATTCCGTGCCCCAGCCTGTATGAGACGGTACTGGAGCAGGTCTAGACACCGAGTATTATTTAACCGTGTGGTTTAGTGGGACAATGGCAGCCCCCTGCCGTAATCCATTCAGAGGCAATATCGGCCATCCGTGTGAAATGAAATACATTACGGGAAGGAGCTTAATGCGTTTTTATAGGCAGTTGTTCATCCACATCAAACTTTAGTTTTTAAAACCCAGCATTTGATCCCACCACAGGAACCGTGCCTCAGGTCAGAGATGGCCACGCCGTGCTGCCAGGAGGTAGAAAAGAGGCAGAGCCTGACGTCAGTGTGGGTACGATTGGCTGAAAGGAACCCTCTCCAATCAGCTTAGTTCTACTGGGCCACTCGATGCCAAAGGCCTAGGTAGCATTTTTTTTTTTTTTTTACATAATATATTTTTATTGATTTCTGAGAGGAAGGTAGGAGAGAGAGATAGAAACATCAATGAGAGACAATTATCTATTGGCTGCCTCCTGGGCACCCCCTACTGGGGATCAGGCCTGCAACCCAGGCATGTGCCCTGACCAGGAATTGAACCCATGACCTCCTGGTTCATAGGCCGATGCTCAACCACTGAGCCACACCAGCCAGGCCCAGGTAGCATTTGATCACGTTGCTTCAGGGCTCAGAGCTGTATTTATTGCTCCTTCCTTTTCTGCTAACATTTTTGCTCGAAAGATCAATGTTTTTCCAGGGCAATGGAACTCCCTTCTCGCATAGCTAAATTGGAGTCGGGTACAATGGGCTTCCCTCGCCTCACTCCCAGTCCCTCTTGACCCCAACATGGTGTAGCAGTCTGTTCTTTGTTAAATTGAAAATGTGTAGAAATTTTTATAGACATCTTCAGCTATATAAATAGCTTTGAAAATTGTTGTAAGTTTAAAAACAGGTCAAAAAGGAAATTGAACAGCTAGTGCGTTTCATACCATCCCGTCAGCTTTGTGAAGGGCTGTGTTGGTCTTCCTAGTAAATGGTGGCTTTTATTGTTGGGGTTTCCACCATTTTTTTTTTCCCTGAGTAAATTTTCATGGGAAAGGGAGCGCCTGTGGAATTTCCTGATAGAGTGTCAAATATATCACTAAAAGCTTCTGGCACCACAGTCCAACTCCAGAGCAGTTTTTGTCTTGGGAGTGTGACCTTGGTGCCATGGTGCTACCAAGCACCTGATTCTCTATGATTATCGGTCACTTCCTCGGATGGGTGGTGACCCCAATGTGGTTTCCAAGGAAGTCCCTGAACTCTCATGGCTCACAGGTGGATCCTGTGTCCTCATAGAAGGTGGCCTTGTTCTTTTGGAGCCTTTAGACCAAACTCTGCTTCTTTGGGCGCAAAAGCTTCTCAGAAGTCTCTTTGCTGGTATCTTTCTTCAAAAGCGGACAAAGGGTTTTATAGCTCTTTAAAATATGGTGAAACTTAGAAGTGTTTTTTCCTTAGTATTACAAAAAGTCTAAGAGCCTCAAAACAGTGATTCTCAATCTTTGGTGGAGAAACAGGCAATAAAATTATTGCCAGGAGTCCATTAATCCACTTGTGCAGCCATTCTCTAGAGTCTGAATAAATAACATGTCTCACACATAGATGATGATTTTAAAAAATAATACCCTATAGATGTTATTCTGATTAACACATTCAAAATTATTTTAAAATCTTTACTTTTATCATTATACTAGAGGCCCGATGCACAAAGATTCGTGCAAGAACAGGCCTTCCTTCCCCTGGCTGCCGGCACCACCTTCACTCCGTCCCGGAGCCGCCTTTCTGCCTTCCCACGTTGCCCAGAGGCCTGGAGCAGCTGGGTTGGTGCAGAATGTCTGCATCATCGCCATGGCGACGACGCAAGCGTCCTGCCTCACCCTCGGCCACTTGGTGCCTATGTATGCAAAATTAACCCACCAACTTTGTTGGGTTAATTTGCATACTCACTCCTGATTGGCTGGTGGGCATTGTGAAGGTATGGTCAATTTGCATCTTACTCTTTTATTAGTGTAGATGTTTTGTCAAGCCATACTAAAAGTTCAACTCACATCACATGAAAGTCTAACACTTTTTTTCTTCTGGGAGGAGGAATTATGATATGGAAGTCTACCAATTGCCAGTAATAAAAACCCAACTCAAACCAACTAAAGCCCAAAGGAAAAGTTATTAGCTCAGGTAACTCAGAGGTATATTGATCTGTTTGCCTTTGCTTGGCTTCATTTTCAGGCAGGCTTTATCCTGTGATTAGAGGGTTCTGGTTCTTGCTACATGACTGCATGGTCCTGAAGGCTTGTGAACTCAAGAGAAACTTTATTCCAACATCCATATCAAATTCCAAAACAAAGTTCAGATTGGCCAGCTCCACTCCATGGATCTATCTCTGGACTAACCAAGCAAAGAACATAATCTGATTGGTCAACATGAATCACATGCTCACTCCTTCAAGAGGGGGAGAGGTGGAGTCCCCTGAGTCACATGGAGATAGGGAGGAACCAATATCTTAACAAAAAAGGAGATGAACAGACTGCAATGCTAACTGACTATAAAAGGGGTTCTCATATTTATACTTATAAGACTTGAGAATCATTGTTGTAGAATTATTATTATTTTTGATGTTTTAACTTAGATTCTTTACCAGGTATTAGAAGTCAGCTAAGCACAAATGATTCCATTGGGAATACCCTGGGAGGCACTGTTTTTGCAGCCAATCCCAATGTGGTTCATGTGCCTGCATGTACTTGAATGGAAGAAGAGGAAGAATGAAAGGCTGAAAGGTGAACTGCCAAAACAACAACAAAAAATCAAAATTTCTTTAAAATAAAAATCTCAATTCTCTGTAAATTTAAAGCAAAACAAAATAACTCACATACACATACACAACATACACAACCATCGCCACCACCACCATCATCACCAGCATCACCATCACCAAATGAACACAAGCTACAAGGATTAATTTTATAAAAACTAAAAATATTTATTTCTATGCCTTTCCATTGGTCTCTAATTATTGTGTTCACTTGGCATGAGCACCTTGGATAGGAAAGTCATCTCTAAGATCCAGAGCTCTGAATGACATGACTCTACCTATTGCTAGGTCTCATGTCATGTCCTGTCTAAGCTCTTTTTCCCTGGATTATGAACTCCTCCCCAGGAATCAATGATTCTGTAATTAGTGCCCATTTAATTTCCTTATTCCTCTCTTTCTATCAGTCTCTCCACCTTTATTCCTCTGGAATTATTCTCCATTTTCTTAATTTTTCCCATTTTTCCATTTTTTGAAATAAAATAATTTTAAATTATTACTTTACCCTTCCCAGATGGACACTGGTATAATGTGAAGAATAGCTTACTTTGACTCTTAAAATAATGATAATGATGATAAAAATGAACATTAATAGAGCTCTTATTATTTTTTTAATATTATCATAATACTAGAGGCCCGGTGCATGGATTTCTGTACCGGTAGGTTCCCTCAGCCTGGCCTGTGCCCCCTCAGCCTGGCCTGTGCCTTCTCACAATCTGGGACCCCTCAGGGAATGCCGTAGTGCGCAAAGCAGCAGGTGGCGGGGGAGGAACCCAAGCCCTGGCTGGGCATCACACCACTCCCGCTCATCCCAGCCCCGCTGCACATGCCCCACTGCATTGAGCATCTGCCCCCTGGTGGTCAGTGCATGTCATAGCAACCAGTCAAACGGTCGACTGGTCGAACAATCGACTGGTCACTTAGGGTTTTATATGTATAGATAAGCTTATGTTATATTATAATCCTACATAATAAAGAGGTAACACGCAAATTGACCCTCATACCCTTACATCACATGATGGCCACCCCCATGTTGTCACAAGATGGCTGCTCCCTTATTGTCACAAGATGGATGGCAGGAGAGGGCAGTTGGGGGAGACCACGCCTGCAGGAAAGAGCAGTTGGGGGCAACCAGTCCTGCCAGAGAGGGCAGTTGGGGATGACCAGGCCTGCAGGGGAGGGCAGTTGGGGGTGATCAGGCCTGCAGGGGAGGGCAGTTGCGGGGGACCAGGCCTGCAGGGGAGGGCAGTTGGGGGTGATCAGGCCTGCAGGGGAGCAGTTAGTTGTCAATCAGGCTGGCAGGGGAGCGGTTAGGGTGCTATCAGGCTGGCAGGCAGGTGAGTGGTTAGGAGCCAGCAGTCCTGGGATGACCGACTGCTGGTTTAGGCCTGATCCCATAGGGGTGCCAGATTGGAGAGGGTATAGGCTGGGCTGAGGAACACCCCCTCCCCAAGTGCATGGATTTCATGCACCGGGCCTCTAGTATTTCTATATTACCTTATTTTATCCTTATACCAACCCTATGGAGGAAAGCAGTAGGCCCATGTTAGTTTATTTGCAAGGGTTGTTCAACCTTTGAATCCATTTCTGATGTTTGATAAATTCCCTATAATACAAATGTTAATGAAATGTCCCAGTATAGAAACAAAAAATGTTCAGATACTTATTGTCTCCAACTCCCTTGTAGCTAGGGTATGTCTTACACTCAGCCAAACACAGAGATACTTACCTCAGAGATTAAAAAAAAAGCAGGAAAATAGGTAATTTGTTTATCAGGTGGAATAGCTGGCTTCAACATTTCATTTCCAGGGTCTGCAGGGTTTGTGGGGTTGGCTGTGGCATCCAATGTCCAAGGCTAGGAGCAATGGTGGATAAACACCATTATTCAACTCCAGTGACAAAGTTCCTATTCAACCAGCTTTATGGCATCCTTTTGGCTATTGTTCTGGCTATTGCCTGGACCCTGTTTGCCATTTCTGAGTATGGTTCTCCAGTTTCCTGATGTTTGAGAAACATAGATATGATATGGAAGCCATTTATGGAGTTGAGCAACATAGAAGAGCCTTATCGTTATGCTCCCTCAGATCCTTGCACTAAATTCCCTCCTACCTAAATAGGTACAGTTATGTTAGGTGAAACAAAGAACTCAGATGAATACAGGGTTTGGAAACTCAGGCTTAGAGAAACAAATACATTGTACAAGCTCAAGCAAATAGTATTAGAGTCATATTATTCACCTATCAACCTTCATATAAGCAGGGAAGAAAAGACTAAAACCAGTAAGGGAGATTCATCTGAATACAACTTAGAAAAATGTAGGCATCCTAGATTAAAGTCTCTATTCTGGTAAAATCTTTCCCAAAGTCACAGTTTATTTGGACAACCTTTCTCTGTGCAGAAAATGAAAGTTTGATCTAGATCAGTGGCTTCTAACTACTGGAGATAGGGTCATAGGACCACACCAAAACCAATAAACAAACAACACCCCTCCAAAGACCCTCCAAACCTGAGAGCTATGGATCTACTTTCTAGAAAAGTGCACATACAAATACGTTACATCCAATTTCACCCCAAGTACATCCTTGGAACTCAATGGATCCCAGGCAGAGAACCCTGAACCTGATGATCTCTGAGTTTGATCCTTCTAAGTAAAATACAGTGTGATTCCATTGTCTGGGTGAAATTTGCTATAATTAATGATCTCTCTCTCTCTCTCTCTCTCTCTCTCCTCCTCTCTCTCTCTCTCTCTCTCTCTCTCTCTCTCTCTCTCTCACACACACTCAAGGCAGATATTTGAGTTAAATCACATTCCTCAGGTTATAGTACATTATTGTCATTAAGACCATAAATTTGAGAGGACTTGGATTCACATGATATCATATGATGAATGCCTAAAGAAGATAGAGCTGTTTGGCCTTAAGAAAAGAATACCCAGACACGATGATTTGTATCAGCTACTTCAAGCGTCACCTGCTGCAAATAACTGAAAATCCAATCAAAAGTGGCTTAAGCAATATGACATTTATAATCTCATGTAACAAGAAGTTTGAAGGGGAGACATACAAGGGGTGGTAAATTCAGTTAAAGACACAAGTTCTTTTCTCTTTCTTGTTTTGTCATCTTCTCACAGGATGTTGGCTTGTCCCTAGCTCCTCAACATAGGGTGGCATGGTTCCAGTCAGAATATGCAGATAACAGCAAGTTTTTTTTTTTTTTAAAGCATGTTGACTTCTGCTTTTAATCATTTGAGAGTAACTGGTATCAAACTTGCCGTCTCACTGAGAACAACTATAAAACTTGACAAGTAAATTAGGTAATTATTTTCAGGCATTGGATAACAGGCATGGGACTGCAATCCTTGAGCAAAGGAAAACATACAAGATGAGCCACACTTCTCTGTCTGGAGGCCCTCTCTCACCACAGCACAAGGAAGTGGAACCAAATAGAACAATGGTCTTGCTGAGATGAGGAAACAGAGATTGGACTTCCAGGCTCCTGATATAGCCAGAATTTCCAGGATAGGGTCCTGGATGCCTCTGAAGTCTATATGTGAATGTATGAAAATGTATTGGCCGAGGGCTGGGCTATGCAGATAAAAGTTGAGATTCTATGAGACATGACATAGATAGACTGTTGTGGAGAGAGAAACTGAACAATAATAACAAAGGCCATGCAGTTTAGGAAGATGTTGAAGGCCAGAGGAGAAAAAAATATTTCAGGTATTCAGGTGAGACCTTACAAAGGCATGCTTTATAAAGGAATGAGGAAGAAAAAAGCCCTGGCCAGTTTTTCTCAGTGGCGAGAGTGTTGGCCCTCGGACTGAAGGGTCCCAGGCTTGATTCTGGTCAAGGGCACGTATCTTGGTTGCAGGCTTGATCCCTGGCCTTAGTTAGGGCAGGTGCGAGAGGCAACCAACCAATGTGTCTCTCTCATATTGATGATGTTTCTCTGTTTCTCTTTCTGTGTCTCTCCTCTTCCCCTCCACTCTATCTAAAAAAAAAAAAAAAAAAAAAAAAAGGAAGGAGAACTATGCTCTAGAGTAAGTGCCCATCCCGGTAATAAGCAACACAACATAATTAAACAACACCAAAATAGACTACTCTGTTAAAGAATAAAACCAAAATAAGCGGATCGAAAAGAATCTACTAATACTTTTTCTGACAGGACAAACTCAGTATCTTTTAAAGGAAGATGATACTGTTCAGATATCTTACAACGTATCTTCCACAATAACTACTGTGTAAATAATCATTCTTAAGTATGAAAGAAAAATATAAGCCACCACCAAAGGGGGAAAAAAGCAATAGAAAGAGACCATGAGATGACTCATGTTGGTTTTATCAGATAAGGATTTTAACCCTTTGCACTCGCTTGCTTTTTTCTTCTACTCGGGATTTAATGCTAACCGTGTCGAGTCACACTCGACATCCGAGTGCAAAAGGCTAAAGAAGTTATTATGAATATATTCAAGGACTTAAAGTGAAAGATGGTCATAATGAATAAACTGATAAGAAAACCCCCACAGATTTCACAATTTAAATTATCTGTTTAGAACACTGGTTTCAATAAAAACTGGCTTGGTGCTAGTTTGGATAATGCTGAGGTCTCCATTCCTGAAAGTGTTTACATAAAATCCCTGGCACATCTATATATATATAAAAGGCTAACATGCTAAGTGTCCAACTGTCCGACTGATCTCTATGATGCACACTGACCACCAGGGGGGTAGATGCTCAATGCAGGAGCTGCTGTGATGTGCACTGGCCATTTAAGAGAAATGGCACTGTGGACCTGGCACCCACAAAGCAACACTCAGCTTCCCCTAAGTGGGACACAGGCCCCGCCACCACCCCAGAGTGACAGCCCACCAAATTGCAGCCAGTGCTGCTGAGACCCCAAGGTGCAAAATGCAGCCCACAGCCCAGTGCAGCCAGGAAACAGTGGCTGTGGGCACCAGGTAATGACATCACATAGCAACACCTGGCTTCCTCTCCCTAGCAACTAGCCTCCTTGGAGTTTCTTCAGCCCAGTAACACCACTTAATTTATAGCCAGGTGCAAATATTTTATAGTTTAACCAAATGTCTGTGAAGTGTTTTCACATGCCTTATCTCATTTGATCCTCACAGAAGTCCTGGGGTAGGTAGATAAGAGACTCAGTAGAATCCTATATTCTTTTCATTAGCCAGAAAATGGAGATTCAGAAAGCTTAGAAACTTGACCTGGCTGAAAATAAGTAAGAAATTATGGAACTTGAAAATGACTTCAGGTTTTCTCACTGTGCAGGATATAGTCAAACACTGCTACAGTTAAATATTTCACCCTATGTTCTCCCTGTGTGATCTACAATAATAATCTGCTTTTTGTGGATATTTACTGCTATGTTGCTAACAATTACCTGAAAGAGACATTGGGGTGCTTCACTGGGCTGGAAAAAGTTTAGCTAAATCAGAAAACAGGTCTAATTAACCAAGTTTATATATATATATATATGAAGCTCTCGCTGGTGCCAATTGTATGCATGTGTTTCATTCTGTCATTGTCAATCGTTAATTTGGTTGACACTTCTATTATAGAGAAAGGGCGAATAGCGATATTAAAATATTTCTTCTAATTAATTTCCTTTCAATGTGCACGAATTTGTGCACCAGGCCTCTGGTTATTAAATACCATTCAAAGGACAGTGGGATACTGAGACAAAAGATGGAGGAGGAGAGAGTTGGAGTAGATTATTTCTGTTTCTCTCATCATCACCACTGGGAAAAGAAACTTATTGGACACACAGGATGAACTAGGCTCTCTGGTCTGGTGTGACCTTTTCTTATTGAGTCTCTGTTGTGATGCTTCTTCCCTGAGGGAGCTAAAACTCACCTGAATAAATCAGGTCATCACAGAGCAATGCAGTTAGATTTGCCTCAAACCACATTGCTAGGTATGCCAGTCACAAACACCTGGAGAGTTTTCTTACTCTTGTAATCCTAGATTATTCCAGCCATGTTACTGAGAAGCTCGTGAACCTTGTGTGACCAGATCCGAGTAGAGCCATAGAGCCTCAAGTCAACCTTGCCATCATCTCTTGCTTATATGTCTCCCCTCCACTATGAGCTCCTGAAGCATAAGAATTGTGTTCACATAACTCCATATCGCCAGTACCCAGTACAATGCCTGACTCATGGATGATGCACAATAAATAGTTGTTAAATGAATGAATGCATTCTAACCACCTAACATATTTTACCTGGTTTGTGCAATGAAGCATACTATAAACCCCAGTAGTCTCCAAAGTTCACTAACACTCTTGCACCCACACTAGCATCCAAATAGTAAGACTCTTCCTGCAGATCTTCCTGCAGCCTTTCAGTACGAAGTTTGAGATCCTGTTCACATGGAGAGATACATTAAAATACGGCAAAACCAAGGATCACTCTTGATTATAGTTTTTATTCAAGGTAAGAAAAGTAATTATTTTTCCCTATGATTTTTTTTCTTTATATTTCAAGGGTATGGAGAATGATCAACCAAGTAGTGAATAAATAGCAAGAAGACACCCCCTGCTTCTTTAAACTACTCTGCTAAAAATATTACCAAGAGAGCCTAGCATTTTCTGACTGTCAATAGGACTAAAAGATCAAAACCAACACATACTCTCCATGTTCAGTGCAAAGAGAGCAATTCAAGGAGGAAGTTGGAAACGCATCTCCTGCTCCCATTTCTCCCCTGTCTTGTCCCTTTTTTGCCCCTCTCACAGTATTTTTTCCTTCTTGTTTTTCTCCCCTCCCCCCTTAAACCCCTACCCAAGGCTTATAGTAGTTGTCAGAGTTGGGCATGTCCCTTAGCTGCAGGCAAATCTTGTTTGCAAGCAGGAAGCTGTAGGAATTCTCTCCTAGTGGCATTTTCACTCTTTATGTGAGCTTAATCCAGGGGATTAACAAATGGATCAGCTGGAGACCTCCTCTTACCGTGACAGAATGGGCAAGTTCAAGCAGGAATAGTCCCAGAAATGTCTGGCTCTGCTGAGAGTTAAGAACACAACACTTACCAGACACTGAACAAGGTGTGCTCCCAGAGGAGGCCCAGGTCAAGAAGGAAAGGGCTTTACTGACATCGGCCTCCCCTGCTGACTTCACATGCCTCCTCCTTCTGTGCTGCTGCCACTGTCTGGCAGTCCTCAGGGAAGTCCTCCCCACCCCTATCTGGCCCCTGAATTTCTCTTATCCTCTGCCACTTACAAGATTCCCTGTTTCTCCCCCTTCTCCCTTGACTCCTACAGAGACAACAAGGACCTATTCTCTCCCTACTGTGTCCTGTGTGCTTTGGGGTCTTAAGGTGGGTTCCCTATAAAGCAGAACTTGAGGAGTGAATACCTAGACAAGTGATTCCCACTCTTTCTGTGAGCATTGAGAGCTAATGACAGTAGTTACTCCACAACCATATGAAGGAGAGAATAATGGCATTGCTGTCTATGTTGACAAGATTGACATCTGGGGATGGCAGAGCCTCCAGAGAGAGGGTAACTGAGTTTTCAATACTCTGATGATGCCAAATTAACCATGAAAATGAGACAAACTTCTCTCTTGTCTAAGCCACTGGGTCTAGCTCAGCAACCAAACATGTGTTCTAACTAATTCAGCCCAGGTGGGCTGGACTTTGTTCAGACAATGAACCAGTTGAATGGAAGCCATGATGGCTGAGACAAAGAAAGAGTGGCTGGGGAAGATATAAAACATTCATAACAACAAATGGAGAGATTGGAAGAGTAATTGTTTTTAATGTCAAAGTTGTCCCTCAATCAAATGTGATGTGGAAAAATACATAAAAGGGAAATATAAAATTGAACCAATAACATCATAACCCATTTCCACTGATCCATCTAAATTATACTTCAGATTTTACATTTCCAAGTGGAAAGAAACCCTTGTTGCAAGTTTATTAAGAGCATCAGCAATTGGTTTATTTTATTTCATTTGATGTTGAGGCAACAGAAACAGCAAAAACTCATTTTGCCTTACTTTGCAGTTTTGCAAATAATATCACATTGATTTTTTAAATAAAATCATCCTGTTGGCTCTTCAACATTCAGGCCATTTTAATGCCACTTGACACATTGCGGCAATATTTTCAGTTAGCCCAAGATGCCTAAAATGCCTGGTATGAACTAGTGTAACAAAAAGAAAACCTTCTAATTTTCTTTTTACAGAAGGATTTTACAGAGTTTTATAAAGAGGGAATATGATCAGGGTTAAGCTAGGCATCTTTTTTTAAAAATCCATTATATACTATTATAGAGATTATCAGGTTTCCCCAAATGTCCTCCAAATCAGGTGGTCATCTTGTCCAAGGAAGTTTATCTTATAACTAGAGGCCTTGTGCATGAAATTCGTGCACAGGGGGAGGGGGGGGGGTGCGGTGTCCCTCAGCCCGGTATGCACCCTCTCCAATCCGGGAACCCTTGAGGAATGTCTGACTGCTGGTTTAGGATCAGGCCTAAACTGGCAGTGAGACATTCCTCTCGTGATCTGGGACCGCTGGCTCCTAACTGCTCACCTGCCTGCCTGCCTGATCACCCCTAACTCCTCCCCTGCTAGCCTGATCGCCCCTAACCACCTCTGCCTTGGCCCCCGCCACCATGGCTTTGTCTGGAAGGAGGACCAGACAACAGGAAGATGTCTGGTTGACGCAGTCTAATTAGCATATAACCCTTTTATTAGTATAGATACTTCCAACAGGATGACTTAGAGCTGAGATGGATTTGTTTGGCTGGTCTCATCAGGCCTGAAAACCTATTCCCACTTGCCACCCCCATACCAATGCCTGTTTCTACATTTGGAGTCCTGCCTTTCTCCATAGTTCTTCTTTTGGAATGCCTTCCTACTCCATTCCTCTCAATCTTACCCTCTGTCCATTCTTTAAATTCTCACACCACCCATGAAGTCATCTTCTATTATTTGTGACAGCTTTCTGTTCCCATATGGGGTTTCGGAAACCTGTAACTTCTCTGTGCTTATAGTCTGTGCCACAAGATTTAGTCCTGCAGCACATAATGGCTTACATTGATTAGGGTGCTTTTAAGTGTGTCTTTTCCTCTCCCCTACTAGATTCTTAAAAGCAAAGATCACATGTTACCCAGCTCCTCTATTTCCTGTAGGTCTGAGCATCTTCTGGATGTATGGGCGATTCTCAACAGAGTAGCAGGTTTTCAGTTAAATTGATGGATTGGTTGTTAAAACTTCTAAGTATCTTTAATTCCTTCTATGACGTCTTTTAAATTTTTCTCACCTTTGTGTGTGTGCCCATATAAATGTGTATTCATTGACTTAAAATATTTATTGAGTATTTACTATGTGCCAGAAGCCTGAGACTTGAAAGGGCAGCAATGGAAGAATTAGGAAAGATCATCAAGAGCAAAGATGCGTCACTAGAGGCCAAGGCTAAGATCATCCACACCTTTATATTCCCAATTACTATATATAGATGTAAAAGTTGGACAGTGAAGAAGGCTGACAGGAAAAGAAATTGAGTCATCTGAAATATGGTGTTGGAGGAGAACTTGATTAATACCCTGGACCACCAGAAAGATGAGCAAATTAAATCTGAAACATTGCTGGAAGAAAAATAACAAAACGGAAGCTATCCTGCTTTAGGCACATCATGAGATGGCAGTGTTCTTTGGAAAAGATGATAATGCTGAGAAAGATAGAAGGCAGCAGGAAAAGAGAAAGACCAAGTATGAGATGGAGTGACTCCATGGAAGAAGCCATAGTATGAATTTATAGGAGCTGAGGAAGGGTGGTGAGAATAGCACAGTGTGAACTTCACTCATTCTAGGCTCATCAAGAGTTGAAGCCGACACAACGCACAAAAAACACACACTATGTGCCAAGCATAATGCTGGCTGCTAGTGATAAAAATTTTGATGTGATAAGACTCTAGTTTTCTCTGTCCTGGGCAGCTAAGGGAAAATTACCTAGAGAAAGAACATGTCAGGAGGAGGAGCTGACATGAGCAGAAGAGTCAGGATGGAAATGTGTTTGCTCGAGCCATATAGGAAGAATCCAGGTAGTACCTGGAAATGCAGTCCTAGGAGCGCAATGGGGGATTTGAGCTGGACATAGATCTCTGGGAGACATTTTCCTGGGGATGACAAATGTTGAACTCAGGGTCTAGTTAAGTTTTCTGGAGGGACAGGATAAGAAGAAAAGGTGGAGAAATAAAGCATGAAAATTACTACACAGAACTTTAGAGGGTGACCTAAAAATCATATTTAGCCTGTAAACAAACTTGTTGTGGGTATTTGTAGTGAGGGGTTGCATAAATGAAGGCAATTCTGGGGCCACGTCAAGGAATTGCCTGCCCCTCATGTGTCTGAATGTTTTGAATTCCCGTTTTATGATGATCGGCCTGGTTGGCGGATAGGCCAGAGGAGGGAGGAGAATGCAGGCTCTGGCCCTACTTTGCCACAAGAAGCAGACGAATAAGAAGACTCTGAGGATCCTGGACTACCATGTAGCTGAAGATTAGCATGAGAGTTTCACACATTTTCCTCTTCCCTTGAAGTGATGCAAAGTGGGTGATCTGGTCCTAGTTCTGCTACAAGTGAATGCTATTACCTCGAGCTGCTATCACCTCTCTGAGTCTTAGATTATAGCTGTAGGAAGGTGTGGTGAACAAAATAATCTTCAGGACAACTCAGCACTCCAAAATTCTCTGGTTAAGAGAATTATCAGATTATGTGAGGCCACTTTGATTTAGAGATGCCTTCTGACCCTCAGATCAGGCACAAACAAATCCTGGATACTTAGGGTCCCTAGATAGTGTTCAGTAAAATAATCAATCAATCAGAAATCTTGCCTTTCCTACATCTGAAAACCAAGAAATTGGGGTGCTGGGCACCAGTGTCTGTGTGCATCTGGGGACCTGGCTCTATCACTCTTGCTGCCCAAATTGATATCTGAAACGGCATCACTGAAAAGGATTTTTTTAGGAGCTGTGTTTCATGACTTGGGGTTCTTAGGTTCCTAGTAGCAAATGAGGTTGTGCACCAGGTAGAATGGAAACTATAGGATAAATACTGTGAACCACCTCAGGGCATCAATTTAACCCAAAGATTTAAGAGAGAAAGCAATTTCAAGTTAACATAAACACGATGGAGTAGCATACACCTTTGTATTGGGCCTAAGGGTCACAGAAGTGATGTAAATGAAAGGGGGCATTTTCTGGTTGCTCTGACCTACTTGCTCCTTTCACAAGGATCCAAACCTCTCTTTTTGTCAGAAAGGCCTGGCACTGTTGCCAGGCACGTCTTTGCTTAATGGACCTACTGGGTATTTATCTCTCTCTAGTACCTGAGAATTTCTCCTTGAGCTAGAACAGTTCATGTTTTGTGTTTGTTTTCTTTTAGAAGATGCAAGGGCCCAAATTGGGAATTTTGGCTGGTACTATGCTAACGATTTCTATGTCTTGGCAGGAACAGTCTCCTGTGAAGGGGTTGGGGTGGTTCAGCATGGAAAGATCTGGTTCCATTTGTTACATACTGTTCTCATCAAAGAGTAGCTGGGTCTGGCTTTAGAAGACCTACTATTAACCTTCAGGTCATGATCTGATTATCACCTAGAAAATGCAGAGTATCTAATCATTTGAACTTGAATAGTTGGTTTTGCTCTTGTAAACTCTTGACCGAAAGCAATTATTTCCCAAGTTTTAGAGACAAATGAACCATAGAAGAGCAGCTGTAGAACTTGCTGTAAGAAAATATGATAATTACCAAGTTTGACATGTGCTATGACAACAGCTCTTTACTAATCAACAGCTTCACTGCTAAAGCAGTCATTGAAAACATGTTGGGCAGCCAGTTCGCAATTCTACATGCCAGTGGGAGAGAGTGGTAGCGCAGAAAAATCCAAGGCAACAGATAATCCTCAAATCATTGTCGTTTGGCCTCAGGAGGTATCGTATGCTTAATTTTAAAAATATGTTGGCAGCAGATTCACATCCTTTAATTAGAGCCTATGCACATTATTGTCAATATTAGCTTGACTTTCGGAACAGACGCTCATAGCTGCCAGGAAAGGCCACCCTGGGCAGCAGGCGTCATTTATTTGGGGATTAAAAATTAGCAGGAGACAATTCTGACATGGGTAATCCTCATGCGGATAATTGAGTGCTGACTGGCATTTAGGGAAACGCATTTATGGCAGAGGACAGTGTGGGATGCTGTTGAATAACTAGGTTGGTAAAGGGGAACTCTCCACTTCTTCACTTGATCTTAGCCAAGAGACTGAGAAGTGATTCCGTCTTCACTTCTTATAGCAAAAAAGGCGTTCAATGAATGCAAAACAAAACTGAACTGAAAACCAGCAGCCTAAAGACCACGATTTCCAATCACAAGCTGAAGCAGCAACAGAATATCTCAACCTGAGGATGTTACAAAAGCTTGAGGTTGGAGGGAAGGAGTTGGTGGTGGTTTAATAGTTTTTACAGTATGTTAAATATTAATCCAGCCATGAATCTTTTCTGAGGTCTTCCCTTTTTTAAATCGCTAAGGCTTATAGAAAGCTTGTGTTTGGTATACTTGAAGTGGCACTGGGGCAACTTAATGAGAAGATGGACAATGAAAAAAATACTGGCTTCCATACTTTCTCCTCTGTACAATGAGAACATTGATATCCATCTTACAGGAGAGTTACAAGGATTAGAGAAAATGAAAGTGAAGCACTTGGTACTGCTACATAATGAGCAATAAATCTGTAATAGATATGTCTTACTCTTCTTTTTAATTAGAATTGAGAATTAAGAATGCCTTATTCTCATTAATGACAATGATATCACCATGACAATATCTTCTACTGATTTTGAGGAATAAAAGAAATAATATAAAAGATATGCTCTTTGAACCCACATAGAATTACTCTATAGAATTTACTTTTCATCAAGTAGGCCCAGTGGCAATATTAAGATTTAGGATGATTTTGGTGAAGGTTAGATGTTCAGACTCTAGATGAAAGTTTATAGAGGTACTTTGTAAATCCCTTTAAGAAAACAATAAATGCCCACTTATCCAAGTCACAACTAAGGGAGACCAAGATGAACATCAAGATAAAGAGAACCAATTGATGAGGTCGTGGTGGACAGTGTGGTGCACCACCCAGCTTCTTCTTCCATGGGAGTTGTTCCCATAACAGCTAGGAGAGCTATGGACAGAAAGCCTTCAGCTGTCATCCCCTTTAGAAATTGTCTCAGCTGAAGAAAGCTGCCTCGACCAGGCCTCCCTGGTTTCTCACACCCAGTGACGGATTGATGAGAGAACTGGGCGATTTCAGCCTAACCTGGGACAACTCTGACCGGCCATTCTAATCCCAGGTCTCCCAGGGAGGTGGGCTGATGCTTCCACTGGACCTGTAGTGCCTCAGCTTCTCCCTCTGCTCACTGCTGCTCACTTTGCTTCTCTTTCACAATGCTCTTCTGAAAAAATATTGGGCCTGCTAAAATGTAAAGGGTGATCAGAAGCTCCTCACAGAACATTAGGGAAATCATACAGGTAAATTCATAATTACAAAAAGAAGAAAAAACAACCTGAACTGGAGAGAAAGGAGAGGCGTGTGGGGGAGATGATGGAAAATAAGAGATAAATTGGGGGGAAAGTGAGAGGGTTTTGAGGCAAGAGTAGGGCTGACACAGCCCGGAGCTGGTTGAAGGTGCCAGAGGTGGAAGAAGCATGTCCTGCAGCAGCGTCAAGGATCAGGAAATCCAAGTCAACCTTCTCCTCTTACAGATAAAGAAATAAAACTCAGAGAAATCCCTGAGCAGAGAAAGTTGGAATTGAAAGATAATGCAGTAATCATTACGTCTACCCGCCTTGTAGTACAGATAAGAAAACTGTACTATACTAGTAGTTTCTATAGTTAAAGCCTGGGGGAGAAAAGAAGCTGGGTACATTGGTGGTGAAAAAAATGTAGGTACTCAGCACACACTGTAAAATCCATTAAAACTGACTCACTCATTTTGGATGAGGTAAGTGTTGACATTAGACAATTTGGTGGGCAGCATTTATTTTCCTATTTATTAAAATGTCAGAAAGAGCACCGATGACACCTCCTAAAAGGCTTGCAGGTGGTGGTCTTCAAAACACAATCTTCAATCCTCAAAGAGGATAAAAATTCTAGTAATCTAGCTTAATGATAAAAATAAGGCTGAGATGAGTACATTTGGAATGTCAAAGCAGGGACAATTCATTAAAAAACCCATGAAACTCAAAGACATATATATATATATATATATACACACACACACACATACATAATACAGGTACTATATATATATATATAATACAGGTACAATAAACTGCATTTAAAAGCCAGAGAATATGAAACTAGAAAAAACGCAGACTTCAAAGAAAATCAGTCTTTGAACAAATCACCAGTGCTCTTTTAATAATTTACTTCCTCTCAAGTTACGTTTTGTGTATGTCCCAGTGGTAGACAATGTTGACTCTGAAATTTTAAAGGGAGTATAGAGAAATCCAAATGTATTTCTGTGCTCTTGGTTAACTGGTAATATTAAGGTAAGAACCTAGTGGCCATATTTTAATGCAGCAAGACTGTGTCACTTACTATATACCTCTAACCAACGTTGTAGCTCAAACATGTCCCTTCGGGTCGGCTGAGTTGGTTCTGACCTCCTTGGTTGTGCACATGCTTTTGTCTGTGTTGCTCACACATAGGCAAGTGGGTCATTGAGGCCACTCCCTGAACAACTCAAGCCTCAAATTAAGATCTGTCTAATAATCTGGATATTTTGACTGTAATAGAATAATTCTCAATTTGACTCAATTCGTCCCCTCACTCCGTCCATGCCAAACATAAAAAAACAAAAACAAAACAAGTTAACATTATCAGAAGAAAGGATTCTGAGAAGTTAATGCATCTACATGGTGATTCAGCCCAAAGCGTGGAGGCAGTATTCATTCATATTATTCATATCTTTCCTCGGGGTCATGTTGGAGTAGGTGAGCTGTGTCCACCCGCCCTGGCGCTCCATGAAATCTCCAGAAGAAGTTGGCATTTTCACGTGACAGGAAAATAGGAGCTGAAGTCAAGAAAACCACCACATCTGGAATGGGGGGAAAGGTTTCACTGGAAAGAACTTGACAAACTCTGAAAACAAAGTTCTAGACTTTACTAATTTATTTTGGCTGCGAAGCAGAGCTCAATGCACAGCTCAAAGAGGATTTGTCCGAGGCCCCTTTCAAAGAAATGAAAAGCCAGCCCGCACTAAAATTAATGCAGCGACTGCATAAACAGTGGAGATAGTTATCTGATACTGAGGGAATAGAGCCACACTAGGCCTTTTTGTTATTTATGGGATTATTATTGGAGGAAACAGAAGCAATTAGATATCCCCCTGCTTTCAGAGCAAGGGAAGGAAAAAAGGTGTCAAACATAGTTTTTCAATTTGGCCTCTTGATCATTTCGTTCTCGCTACATCTTAAAATCCAAATATACATACGCCCCCCAGTGTCCCACTCCCTGGTCTCTCAGCTGCTCCTTTGACTATTTCTCCTTTATCCTTCGAAAGCTTCATGGATTTTGAATGATGTAGAGAAAGACCTAAAGTATTTTAAAAATAGAAGATGTACCTTTAAAAACAGGGCACCATTATTATTGTATGTGATCACAAAAGTAATTGTAGCAAATAAAAAAAGAACCTTAAAAATCACTTGCAGAAAACATTTGCCATTCTTTTGTCTGCCCAGCTTTTGAAGCCATTTTGGGGAATTTCCCGCAGGATGAGGCTTTTCAGGAGTCAAGTGAGGATGTGGCATGAAGCCTTGGTGCCAGGAAACACACATCCTGGTCAGGTGTTTGAACCTGGACCGAGCGACACAGAAGCAGGCAGAGTAAGGAACTCATGTCGGTGGTAGGAGCAGTCGCCTCTGTTCTCCAGTGTCCACGGTGATGGGGTGCCGTGTCAGCCTAGGGTTGGCAGGGGCCATGATGCCTGTTGGGACACCCAGTGTCAGGTGGCAGAGGCAGCAGGGTTCCGACCCCCCGGGCCCTGTGTGGTGACTTTGGCTGTGGTCCTGGTTGCTGAGAGCTTCCCTTGTGTCTGCCTATGACTC
Organism: Eptesicus fuscus; assembly: GCF_027574615.1. NCBI lineage: Eukaryota > Metazoa > Chordata > Mammalia > Chiroptera > Vespertilionidae > Eptesicus > Eptesicus fuscus. The sequence goes on along the minus strand of NC_072488.1, from coordinate 39,175,800 downwards.
AGGCTGCCCTTCAGACTCCCCAGCGCTCCTGGGGCGCCTCAGGAGCCAGTCAGTAAGCTCTTTTTCTGTTAACATCAAGCCGAGACCATCTCTGTTGTGTGTAGCTTCAAACCCAGACAGGGCCTCCTACAGTTCCTTCACTCACAGAGACCCGAGTTCAGATGTGAGCCGAGAGTATTCTGGCTTTCCTCTGTTCTTGGAGATGGCGTCTCATTTTGCCATGACGAGTGCAGAGTTGCCGATACCTGGTTCACAGAGAGGAGCAAGGGAGACTTTCCTTGCCTCACGTGTGCATACGGGGGGTCTGTTTCCCACGTTTTTTTCAGGGGTACATAGTTGCAATTTTCCTTAGCTTCCTGCAAAGATGATGGTGATGTGAAATTGTCCGAAACAGACACTGGGACACCCGCACTATGTGATGTTCTTCTCTGGTAACAATGGGAGGACCTGTGATTGCATGTCCGAGTGCCTCCTGTTTATCAGGTCCTCTACTAATGCTTTACAGAGGTTAGTGCCTCTGTTCCCCCAAATCCCGTTGCAATAGTTATTGATTCGTGCACCCCGCACAGTGTTCCATGAGGTAGACATGATTTTCCCCATTTTACAGAGGAGTACACTGAGTCTTAGAAATATTAAATAACTTGTCTGAGTTCATAAGCAGGAAGGGGTGGCTCTGGAATTTGCACCCAGGTTGGCTGACTCCAGAGACTTCTTTCCGAACCACCTCACAATGCTGCCTCCAGGTAGGGCTGCTGGGGCCCTTCGGTCATTTGTCTGCTGGCTTGTCCCTATTTTTCACACAGGAGTGTTGACTGGAATCCTGCTATGTGCAGGGCACTGCTTTAATGCTAACAGATAATGAGGAAATGGCAGGCATATTCTTTTAATCCAGGGCCCAATAATAAGACTAATATGCCTTTAGAGCGTGTTTTATGGTTTACACAGTATTTTAATATGGATCATCTCACTTACTGTCATGAATGACTAGAGAATAATTACAAAGGATAATGCCAAAATATGCAAAGTAATTTGGGGCTTAGAGAAAAAAGTGAAGAGAGAGGAGGTGAGGTTAATGAGGGGAGCTTCTGAGGGAAAGTGGGTTTTTAGGAACATCTTGGATGTAAATGCTGGCATGTGATGGTGAAGGGAGAGGTAGAGGAAATTTTACTACTGGGTTTTTTTAATGCACATAACTGTCAGCAGGTCTGTATTGAGTTTGGTGGGATATGTTTTTGAATCTGAAGTGATTGGTGGAGTTGGCATTCACTGGTTCCTGTTACACTGGTATCGTATGCAAGGACTAGTGTCCAGTGCACATATTCGTGCACATTGAAAGGAAATTAATTAGAAGAAATATTTTAATATTGCTATTCGCCCTTTTTCTATAATAGAAGTGTCAACCAAATTCAAGATTGACAATGACGGATCAAAATACACACATGCAATTAGTGCCAGCAAGAGCTTTATATGTATCGCACATGTGCGAGTTAAATTAGCCTTTTATAGATATAGAATAATCTTGCTTAATTAGACCTGCTTTCTGATTTTGCTAAACCTTTTTCCAGCCCAGTGAGGCACCCCAACTTCTCTTCCAGGTAATTGTCATCAACACAGCAGTAAATATCAACACAAAGCAAATTATTATTATAGATCACACAGGGAGAACAAAGGGTAAAATATTTAACTATAGCAGTGTTTGACTATATTATGTGCATTGAGAAAACCTGAAGTCATTTTCAAGTTCCAACATTTCTTACTTCTTTTTAGTCAGGTCATTTCTAAACTTTCTAAATCTCCGTTTCTGGCTAAGGAAGGGGAAATAGGATTCCACTGAGTCTCCTATCTACCTACTCCAGGATTTCTGTGAGGATCAAATGAGATGAGGCACGTAAAAATGCTTCACAAACATTTGGTTAAAGTGTAAAATGTTTGCACCTGGTTATAAAGCAAGTCATGTTCCTGGACTGAAGAAACTCCAAGGAGGCTAGTCGCTAGGGAGAGGGAGCAGGGCATTGCTATGTGACATCATTACCTGGCACCCACAGCAACCATTTCTGGGCTGGGCTGGGCTGGGCTGTGGGCTGCATTTTGCGCCATGGGGCCTTGGCAGCTTTGGCTGCGATTTGGTGAGCTGTCACTCAGAGGTGGTGGCGGGGCCTGTGTCCCACCTGGAGGCAGCTGAGTGTTGGTTTGTCCGCGCCAGGTCCATGGTGCTGTTTATTTTTAAATGGCCAGTGCGTGTCATGGCAGCTCCTGCGTTGAGTGTCTGCCCCCTGGTGGTCAGTGTGCATCATAGCTACCAGTCAGATGGACACTTAGCCTTTTACATATACTACTAGAGGCCCGGTACATGAAATTCATGCATGGGGGTGGGGGGGGGGGCGTTTCCTCAGCCCAGCCTGCACCCTCTACAATCCGGGACATCCCTCTCACAATCTGGGACCACTGGCTCCTAACTGCTCACCTGCCTGCCTGCCTGATCACCCCTAACTGCCTCCCACTGATGGCCTGGTCACCCCTAACTGCCCCCCCTGCCGGTCTGATCGCTCCCAACTGCCCTCCCCCTCCCCCCCAGCTGGCCTGGTTGCCCCTAACTGCCCTCCCCACTGGCCTGGTTGCCCTTACTCCCCCCCCCCCCCCGCCTGCCGGTCTGGTCGCCCCCAACTGCCCCCCCCCCGCCAGCCTGGTCAACCCTAACTGCCCCCCGCCCCCCTGCTGACCTGGTTGCCCCACGCAGCCTGCTTTTCGGTTGTTTGGTCGCCCCTCACTGCCCCCCTGCTGGCCTGGTCACTCAACACAGCCTTCTGTTCAGTCATTTGGTTGACCCTCACTAACCCCCCTGTCGGCCTAATTGCCCCCCGCAGCCTGCTGCTCAGTCGTTTGGTCGGCCCTCCCTAACCCCCCTGCCAGCCTGATCACCCCACGCAGCCTGTTGGGTCATCCGTTCAGTTGTTTTGGTTGTGATGGTCGCTTAGGCTTTTATATATATAGATAGATTGGTTCTACCAGAGGGCGGAGCAGATGGGCTTAATAAAAGCTCCACCAGAGCCCTGGCCCAGCAGCTCAGTTGGTTGGAGCATTATCCCACACACTAAAAGGTTGCAAGTTCAATTCTTAGTCAGGGCACATACCTACATTTTGGGTTCAATTCCTGGTGGAGGCACATACAGGAGGCAACCCATCTCTCTCTCTCTCTCTCTCTCTCTCTCTCTCTCTCTCTCTCTCTCTCTCCCAAATCAATAAAACATATCCTTGGGACAGGATTTACAAAAGAAGCTCCATCAGAGACATGAGGTGCTGTCACCTTCCAGGCGGCCTTATTACTGGCTGATGGTGAGCCAGTGATGGACACAGTGGTGCTCTCCTTGTCCTCAGGAGCCTCATGTTGGGGAGAAAGAGATAAATGTGAAAGAATTGAGGGAAATGAGGTATTCACGCTGTTCTGACTCAGGCAGGCTTCGTGAAGGAAGTGTGATAAGGCACATTTTCTGGAGCCTAGAGTAACAACCTCCTTGGAAAGACACATGTTCTAGCAAATTCCGGGCTTTCAGGTCAGTGATAAGGCTCCCTCGAATGTGTGTAAACAGAATGCCAGACAAGGTTGAAAACCGTTGCCAGAGAGCTTACTGCGCCCATAATTTCAAATAGTGCAATCCAAGTGTAATTGGTTTGCATCAGAATGAAAGAATTTCTTGCTAAAACAGAGAAGGCAAAATGCTTGTCTTGTCCTTTTTCCTTTTTTTTCTTCTAAATTGCTTTCTTTCCCTCCAAACAATTCACCCTGAGTAACCAGAGCGGTCAGGTGGCTGTAAGAGGGACCAGTTTTCCCTCCCTCTCCTTTTCCTTAATGAGCTTGCACTTTCTTCGTAAGTATGTTTGAAAGTTACATTTTCTTTTCTGCGAGACTTGAACCAAGATGAAAGGAGGCCAGAGTGGCAGAAGGTGCATCTGGGGGGGTGGGGGGGTGGCGGAGGGAGCCGGCTTCAAAGGGCGCCCGGCCCTGGGAGGGTGACTCACCAGGCTCCTCACTCTCCCGCCAGCGGTTTCCTCCCCTGGTGAGAACGCAGCCAACAGGCACAAAAGCCATTTGGAGGATGGGGCCAGGCGCCAAATCCCAGTATCTAGTTTTAATTGGACACAAACTAGCACACTCTCCAGGGAGACACTTGATGATGATGATTATTTTGTCAATAACTCGCCAGTGTCATGCAAATGAAACACGAGGACAGTGACCCTGCAGCCTCTGAAGCATCTGTGTAAAAGGGGGTGTTGTGCTAATAAAGCAAGCTCCTGGCCAAGGACTTGGCAAAAAATGTATCTTTCCCACCACAGCTCCCTGCCTTGCAGCTGAGTGCTCGGGGAGATGCTGCTCGTTAGAAGGGAGACCCCACAGGAGAGGGGATTTGCTTGCTTGATTTTATCTTCCCTGTTCTGGAGCAGTGGCTATTGGCCTCAGTGGCCGTCCTATAGCCTGCGGCTTTCTCTGCAATAGCTGGAGGTGAGAAATGGTGTTGGCGTCTAGAGTGGTCTGCCCCGAGCCCCTTGCTAAGGCCGGCAGATGAAGGTGCCACAAACCTTGCCACCCAAAGGAAGAAAGCACTGCCCGTGGCCCTGGGTTCAGAAGAGAAAGTGGGGGACACAGGGCACCCAGCTTTTAGGTGTCCAGCGAGGAGCAGAAAGGAGCTGGTATTACCCTGTCCTCTGGGAGCCTTCTCGGAGAGCTGAGACAAGAGCTGGGTTCTGAAACTGTCACTTCCCAGTCTACCTCTGGGGCATCTGCTCCTCTTCCCTCTGCCCATCCTTTGAGGACCATCTCCTGCCACCTTCTGTCTGCTCTCCACAGGATTCCCCTCTTCTGAAATCTCACACCACTTGTCTGAGTCACTCAGGTGACAAATGTCTTATGTGGCAACACACTGTTATTTGTCTCTCCATCTCCCCAACCTTCACCATTGAAGTACTTCTCCAAGAGACAGCATGTGGTTACCGAAGTTCCAGCATTTGTGATTTCTGCTATATCCAACTCCTGCCCAAAGGATCCCATGCCTTTTGTGTTTTATTCAAATTACAGTAGTGTATGGATAGTGTGTGTCTCTCGAAGCACTGTGCTACCCAAATTTCAAGTGAACAATGACTTGGTCTTCAGGAAAGTCTCATCTAGTTGGGGAGATTAGAAGAAGGAGAGCTATGAAGACAGTTCACAGATTATCCAATTTTCCTTTTGGGTAAATGGAAGGGATTTTATTTCCCTGCCCCTTTGATGTTAGGTGTTCATGTGACCTGCTTTTGCCCCTGAAATGTGCATGCTAGTGGTGTATGTTAATTCCTGGAGAAAGCTTTCAGTGCGTAACCTGCCCCAAAGCAGGGGTTGAGATGGGTGATTACAAGGAGACAGACCTCCGGAGCAACCTACTGGAAATGCAGCATGATGAGAAGTCAACCTGTTGTGTCACACCACCGAGATTGGCAGTCATTTGTTACTGCAGCTTCAGGTGAACTATCCTGACTAAACCCATTCATAAAATAATCAGAGAACACAACCTCCTTCTATCACTTCTTTATGATGGTGGTAGCAAGATAAAATCAGGATAACATTCTAGGATAAGAAAGATGTAAAGAGATTGATATGTCATCACTGTTTTCAAAAAGAGTTGAAAAAAACCGTACCACTATATCATGGCTTGATGGAAAAAAAAAAAATGTTTTTCAATCAACACATACATTTCCTGATTCATGATCAACTAAAAATCTGGGGAAATTTTTCAGAAATTACCAGTTGACCTAAAAACATTTCTAATACTCTAAAATACCTCTTTCCCAGTTCTTGAACTTCACTAACATGTCCTTTCATGGATTTTGCAGATCAGTACTTATGTTTCAGATCCATCCCAAAAAGGATGAGTGGTTTAAAACTAAAAACACTGATATAAGAAGACCCAAAACTCTCACCCAAACAGAATACAGATGTGCTGTGTTTTGAGATGTGTCCATCTCAAATGGAAAATATGTTTGCTTTTAAAACTTTGCACTAGCCAGATTCAGGATCCAAGTGTAATACTTTCCTAAAATAAACAGAAATTTAAGAAACAACTTGTGGACCACTGGTTCATGGCTCAGTGAGAACTCATTTGCCCCTCAATTAGTGAGCTTTTCTGTACCAGTAATTTTATTTCCTTCTATCACTCATTTTAAATGCCCTGCTTTCTCTGACTCATTCTATCATCACGGGCTGTGGAAGAGGGATGTAATGTTAGCATTTATAGGGATTTAATGATGTCCCTCTAGAGAATTTTCATCTTTTGGCATTTATTCCAAACAGGGACATGAAAGGATTTTATTTTTCATGGTGTCTCTATTCTTTCAGACCTGAATAAAATTGCTCAAATTGGTGCTTCACTAAATGCAATGTATAGTTCTAAAAGGGGACCCCACTTTGCAATGACAAAATAATGCTAAGGAATTTGTTTCAGCTTTCCAATGCATAATTCCCTTTAGAAGCTAACCTGATTTTTCCTAAAGTGTACATATTTTTAATAGAATGTTACTTGAAATCCAGAATGCTAAAAATAGTCTAAACATGGCACCAAATTAATCTTAGAGCCCTCACATTTCATTTTATTCCCCCAGAACCTTCAATAATATTTTGATTTTGGGCTGAATTTAGTCAAGCAAGTGTTGATGTCTTCCCTTTTTCAGATAATCTTTTTTTTCCATTGAGCATTTGCCAATACAAACATTCATTTCTTTTTTCTCTCCCATTCACTGGAAGCCCTTTCCCATTCTCTTATCTTTCCTCGGTTCACACTGCCTCATCTGCCATCCCTTTTATCTGCCCTGAAGCTTCATACCAAAACTTTTCGGTTCCAAAGATGAGATTTGCTTTGATTATAGGACTTTTGCTATCCACTGATGGAAAAGAAGATGCCAATGATGAAGTCTCCTAAATTGGAGAGGTTAGGGGAAAGAGGGTGGGGTAGACTGGGCAGGGTGACGGCCCTGGCGAGCTTGGATGTTGATCTCCATGCTGGCTCCACCTACAAACAACCCTGCCCAGGAAGCAGGCCTGCAGCCCATTTTCTTCAAAGCTCCTCTTGACTCTGTTCAAACACTGGTTGCCCTGCCTTTCCCTACAAAGGGAGGCTGCTACTGCTGCCCATGAGGTTCCCAGACTCCTTTGCTTCTCTCTAGCCATTGGCTCCCATTTTAATCCCTGAGGTTTCAGGTCCCTCCCCTTCATGCCTCGCTTCCCAGATCCCATACTGACCACAGCCCCGCTTAGTCCCCAGCTCAGAGTGGGGGGAGTGTAACCCCCAACTCTCCCCATGAACCTTTCTAAGCCTCTTCCTGGGGTTGGGAACACACCGTGCCTTGGTTCTGCTGTCTCTAGTAAAACCACACTCAGGGACTCATCAGGGAAGCCACTGATTGTACCTGAGGGGTAAATGGAATTTCGGGACTCCTTAGGAAGCCCTGTGTCGCTGGTGCTGGAGGCAGGGCACGGAGAGGAAGAGCGCAGCCTGCAGTTACTCAGCCCTGGTGGCCGCTGCAGGCCCACCTGGCTCTGCTCTCGTCCGTGCTGAGGATTACCTTCTGCTCTCCCTCCTTCTCTTTGGACTGTTATGGAGTCTTCCAGTGGAGTTCCTTTGTTCACAGTAATTATTTGCAAGTAATTGGGAAGGAAGAGACAAAGGAAGAAACTAGTAGAGCAAAACATATTTCCAAATCTCCTGAGTTTTCCCCCCAAACTTACGAAAAGACGAACTGAAATGTGAATGAAATCTATATACTCAGATAATCACAAATGCATCTATCATCTTTCATTTCAACATCTAAATTATTTTGTACACTCTTTATGCTAATTTTTGTGTTGTTTTTTTTAAATAGCAAAACCCAGGGACTGGCTCAGCTTTGAAACAACAGTGTGAAGGGCTCTTCTGCTGGCCCATTTAGCCACGTGTAGGGCCCAGGTTAACTCGACATGGGGGAAATGGAAATGTTGACATTTCTTTAAACAATAAAAATTACAAGTGATTGCCAAAGTGCCACGAGCTGACATTTACGGAGATTGTTCGCCGATTATATATATGAAATATCATAAGTAATTAGCTTGTGGCAATTACCTGTCCCTCGTTATTTTGCTTTTAGAATATTTTTAAAGCTCAGGTTACTAAAATTTCAAATAATCCTGGACTGTGCTGTCATGGGTCTTTATCCAAATGAATCCTGGTCTCTTGTAAACAGTCGTATGATCTGATTTCCACTGGGACAGGAGTTGTAAAAGGCCAGGGATTTTCGATGGATTTACACATATACTGTTTCAGTTAAGTTACCAAGGTCGACTTAACAGCCCTTTTTCTCGGAGACTTAAATACCTTTTGCCACCCAGTTTCTTCCTACCACTTTGGAAGGAATGGGTGATGAGATTAAAGGGGCTGGAGGTGGGGGCGGGAGAGCAGTCTGACTCCGGAAACTTCCCTATGTGAATTCTGTCTGCAGTCGGTGGTCTCAGTTAACTAGCCTGGTGGCATTTGTTGCTGGTGAGCTGACCCTTTAAAAATTTTTACTAGTATATGTTTTTGATTGATTTCAGAGAGAGGAAGGGGAGAGAGAGAGAGCGACAGAAACGTCAATGATGAGAGAGAAACATTGATCGGCTGCCTCCTGCACACCCCACATTGGGGATGGAGCCCGCAACCCGGGCACGTGCCCTGACCAGGAATTGAACCATGACCTTCTGGTTCATGGGGTTGACACTCAATCACTGAGCCCCACCGGCTGGGCAAGCTGACTCTTAAAGATATGTTAACCTGGAGGCAAGTGCTGGAGCATTTTCTTTAGGAAAGCCTCATTCTGATGACACCATTTTGCAAAGAAGAGAGGCTTGGGAAGAAAGCTGGCAGCTAGAATTTGGTTGTCCAGGAAGGCACTGAAGCTGGGCAGCCTCCGTCCTTGAACTTGATGTCTCCCCACTTCCCTAGCACAAAAGGAGATGGGCTGGCTTTCTTCAGGTTTGCTCAGCCCAGACTGGAATCGTCACAGACAAATATTAATGAAGCTCCATTCCTGGCCACATCCTCAATGATGTTTAAATAGTCTGAGTCACAATGATTAGCGAGAAACGTAAGGATCATAAAGGTAAACGAGATTCATATTTAATCCCCAGCTCTAAACGACTGCCTTGATGTCTCATTCACTTGGCAAACAATTTTGTTTCTAAATGTTATTCGAGCCACAGATATTTCTCTAACACAGCAGAAAGGAGGAGATTAAAATATGAGATAGAGGCGGCACTTACCTTAGACTGATTAATAGCCTCAGACTGGTCCCCTGTCGCCATGCCTAAAAGCATCAAGACCTGCTTTTCTGTCCTGGCCTCTATAGGCAGATACTTACTGGGTGCCAGGAAACTCTCTTTGATTAGTCATACTAAACCGCCACTTAAGTGGCGTGCATGCCTCAGACCTACACTCTCCTTAATCAAGTCATAAATTTTGGGACTCTCAGAAGCAGCACCCCCTTCCCTAAGGAGACATGGAGGAGTCAGGTTCACTGGGAGTTCTCTCACCCTTAACCTGCCATTCTTTCCCTAACCCACTGGCCATCTGGGCCAAATCATAGAGCAATTGGGGTAACAAACTCTATGGCATTTCGTCCCTATGGCTCGATGAGGCCAATAATTCAGGCTCTATAAACCACCTTTGCATTGACAGCGGAAAAAGAGGGGAAGGGTGGGGCCTTCTGCGTTTATCTGAAGTTTTGCTAAAGTCACAGACATCCGGGCCATTACTTATGGCTTGGAGTCAGAAAGTTTGGCCGTGGTTTTCTAGCAATACAAAGTGGTGTAAGTGCTATGAGGTCTAATTCCTATCTTAAGGGATGTTAAAATAATCTCATTCGTATTTACTGAGGCGTGCTTGCTCGGGACTACAAGAAGAAAATGTCTTTTGAGAAATTGCCTTGGAGCTTGCCTTTCCATTTAGCTTCTAATCCTTAAAGCAGAGCAGGAGAGTGAGCTAGCTTTTTCATTCTCCCCACCCTCTCCCCTCTGTTCCTCTCCATGAAATTTTCCCATCAAGAGTATCTTTCCTTCCCATTTGGCACCTCTGAGAACAAAACAACAGCTCCGGGTGATCGTGACATGTAAATAGAGCTTTGAACTTGCTCTGAGTATGGGAAGCTGGGAGAGCCATAAACTGTTCCTCATCTCCCTGGTTGAAAATGACAACATTCCTTAAAACTGCGTGAAATCCAATATAATTCTTCCTTTCTCAGATTACAGGATCCATGGTGTAAAATCTGACATTTTTTTTTAAAAAAGCAAAAGAGCCTAGTGAAGCTCTCTGAGTGCACCTCCAGGTGAGATTTATTACGCTTGCTTCCTAAAAACGGTGTGCTCTCCCCGCATATGTGGGCCATATTCATCGTATTAGTATCCAGTTGAAAAATTCCCAGCATATGCAACGCCTGAGAAATAAGAGTGGGCAAGCCTACAGAATATGACACTTATGCTAATCTGCGCCCTGCTGTGGAAAAACATACACTAGGATTCCATTACCACATTCATTAGACTGCAGCACACTCCATCCTGAATAGGGATTATGAGCCACAATAGACTGAAAGCAGTTGATTGAGCCCACTTAGCCAAATCGCGCTGACACTGGCCAAATATGTTGGCACTGGGAAGATCATCAGTCCAGGCTTTGCTGAGGATGCTACTGGTTGAAAGCTGGTCCTTCCCTGCGACTGTCACATCCGTCAGCGGTGGGCATGTGCCCTTAGCTCAGACCATGAAAGCTGGAAGCTGCAATATATTTCTGATTGGAGTCTGGCAGGACTGGTGGAGGGGGGGGGCTACCTAGCTCTCTCCATGCACCTGTTGTATGATGTCTCTGACCCTCTCCATCCACACTTCTTCCCTGAATACATTCAGAAAATGACTTGTGTGGTGATAAAATTATATAGCTACGGAAGAAATTAGAATCAGATGAAAACACCAGTTTAGCATGCAGCTTGCCCAACTCTCCCCTATCTGTTTTTCTGGGCTACTGGATACAGTTGCCGCCTATCAGCCCGATCTTCTTGCAGCGGCAGAAATATTTGCCCCTGGTGAGCTAAAATATTTTAAATATTGTCATAAATAATAAAGAAAGGGATACATGTGACTGCTCAGGAGAGGCTACGGAATCTGGCCGTGCACGCAGAGGCAAACGATTTACATCGCGTCCATGTCTATCATTAAGAAGATGATAATAAAAACCTGCTGTGTGAGGCAGGTTTTGAGTCGTAGGTTCTAGGAAACTTGCGGAGGCGTTTCTTGTTCAGTTTTGGAGCTTAACAGGAAGTTCTGAGCAGTAGTTATACCCAACACCTTGATTTATAGCACTGATGTGTTTCTGGGTAGCTGCAGATAAACCAAAGTTTGTTTTTGTGAACTGGATCTCATACTTTTGGGCAAAGTAACTCTGCACTGAATCCTTAGGTGTGTGTAAAGTGAAGGATGTAGGATATAACCTTATGCTTGAAATGCAAAAAATATACTGGTGCGTTATCATCCGTCTGAGGAGGTCCAAGTTCACCTCACTGGGCTTTCCAAAAGTAACCAGAAGAACGGAATGGGAACGAGGGAGGCTTGAAGAGGGGGCCGTTGAACCGAAACACCCACGCTTCCCATTTTTTCCCCTCCTGAGAAAATGGAAATGTCCGAGGATGGCGGGCCGCATGTCCCTCTGCATGCTTAGGCTGCGTCACGTGTTTTGGAAAGGCAGAACTAACCTCTTGAGGTTTCTAAACACAAACCCCATCAATACTGGCTCGCGATGCCCATAAATCCAGGGGGGAAATATGGATGGCACCCAGGGGCCCCCGCCTGCTTCCACAGCCCCGCGGGGTCCTTGCGGAGACAGGGCTGGTCCCGTGGCAGTTGCGCCCCGCACTTGGCCCCGAAAGCCGCTGTGAGGAACAGATGCGTGTGGACCGTGGAAAAGAGGAGCCCCAGAGAGGCTCTGTGTGGGGTTTTCTCCGCCCCCGCCCCACTTTCCTGGACCATCCTCGGACCTGCCCTGCCTCTCCCAGTTCCCTGAGACACCCGGACACATCAAACACGTGGAAAGAGAGACTGCTTTCTTGCCAGGGGAACATGGCCCTTTGCACCACGATTGTAATACAATCTTCCCTCTCTGGGGCTGCGAAGGCTACAGTGCAAAACCATGTTTGAAAACCTCTTTTATCATTCATCGTCTCCAGGCTGAAATCGCTTTTGACAGCCTCTGCAGAAAACAAGCAGCTTTCTGGCTACTGGCGAGTCGATTAAAGGGGAGGAAACACATGTTCACTGTCAGGCGGAGCCCCTGGAGAAAGCACTGACAACCTTTAACCCCCTTCCCGGGGAAAGGGCCCAAATGTTTCTCTGGAACAAAATCACCACATTGTCTGAAGCATCTTTTCGTTCCATGGATCTTTTTATTTCTTCCTAAGGAGAGGCACTTGGAAATAAAAATCCTCCACACCTCCGGTTTTGTTTTGGGCGGTAACAGGCCTGTTCCAGGCCCGATCGGGGAAGAGAGTACCGTTAATGAATGCTTTTTTATGAACTACCCCTTCTTTTTTCTGTTTCACCGTCTGACCACAGTTTAAATACCAACACACTGACGAGTTCGCTCACCTCATACGGTGATGCCTCAAAACCAGCCAAGAAGCCACAGGAGTGAAATTTTCTGAACAGTGGGAAGGCCCGACTAGCGGACATTAATAACAAGCTGAGCAGTCAGACCGGGCCCTGGAAACTTCTGTGGAGACCCCCAGACATCACTTAGGCATTTCCATAGAGCCGAACGAGAAGCAGCCATTCAGCTGGCAGACAGAAGGTTCTACACGAAACTGAACCCAAGTATGAGATATGTGGGTTTGCATTTTTTTTAAAAAAAGGTAATAATTATTTTTAAGTGCCAGTCCTGTAATAATCACAATTACACAGATATTTAGCTCTCAGTCCTTAACCTATAACCTTGGTGTTCTGTACCTCAGTGCCACCGGTCCTGTGGTTTGGTCTATTAGGGGGAAATCATCCACCGCACCCCCTCCCTTGTCAAGGTTGCATATTTGCTTTTATAGCCGAAAGGCAGGGTGGGGGTGGAGGGACAAGCTTTCAAGTTCCTGGGACAGGAGCCATGTGGGGACCCTCAGAGGGTCTCTCAGAGAAAAAAAAACAAGAGAGGACAGCTCCACCCATGTGAGTGGATACACTCGGCACTGCCTCTGCCTCATTCTACCAGCCTCCTTTGTGGTTGTGTGTGTGTGTGTGTGTGTGTGTGTGTGTGTGTGTGTGTTAATTAACTGCTTTTCAAATAGATTTTTATTTATTTAAGTATTTTTTATTGAGGTGAAATTTGCATAACATAAAATTAACATTTTTGAGTGAACAATTCAACATTCAGTACATTTAAATGTCGTGTAACCACCACCTCTGTCTAGTTCCAAAACGTTATTATACTCTGTACCTGCTTAGCAGTTAACCCCCACTTCCCCTCCTCTCAATCCACTTTCTATTTCTATGGATAAACCTATTCTGGATATTTCCTACATACAGAATCATACACCATGTAACCTTTTGTGTCTGGCTTCTTTCACATAGTATCATGTTTTTGAGGTTCATCTATCATTACTTCATTCCTTTTTATGGCTGAATAATATTATACACACACACACACACACACACACACACACACACACACTAGAGGCCCGATGCACGAAATTCGTGCACTCATGGGGGAGGGTTCCCAAAGCCTGGCCTGTGCCCTATTGCAGTCTGGGAGCCCTCAGGGGATGTCCGACTGCCATGAGCCCGGCTTCTGGCTGAGCGGCGCTCCCCCTGTGGTAGCTCACTGACCACCAGGGGGCAGGTCCTGCGTTGAGCGTCTGCCCCCTGGTGGCCAGTGCACATCATAGCGACTGGTCATTCCACCATTTGGTCGATTTGCATATTACCTTTTTATTATATATATATATAATAATTTGCTAATCTATTCATCCATTAATAAGCATTTATTCCTGTACACGTATTTATTTAAGAACCCATTTTCAATTCTTTTGGGTACATACAGTCCACCGTCTGTATCCTCAGGTTCCGTATCATCAGGTTCCACATCAGCAGGAGTGCTTGCTTTGAGCTCCAAAATGTCCGAGAACAGCAAAGTGCTGTGTGTGGCCGTCTCACTGTAATGCCTGTGAGTTTGTGTAGTTTTGTTCCTTTTTAATCTTCTCATTCTTTTCAGTTCCCAAGTTTTTTTGTGTTGTTTTTTTTTTTCTGCACTTCCTACCCCTCACCTTCAGCTGTTTCCTTTATGTCACCTTTTGAAAGTGGGAGGTGAAAGGAGGATCCCCAGTGGGTGGCAGGAAAGACATTTCACTCTTCCCCCCAACTCCGTACTCTGGGGTGCTCTGGCGAGTCCTTCCCAAGCTTGCATCAGTTAGTCCCACACTCCCCACCCTGGCCGGACAATCGATAAATGACATGTCGGCTGTGCAAGATGAAGTGACAGGGCTGTGCATGCCAGTTGACGAGCGACAGACAGTGGAAGTAAACTCAGCCAAACCAGCTTTCATCCATAGCACATATTATTGATTTTTCTCTAATTAAAACAGTCACAACAGTCATTGTTGTCATGCCCATGTTTCCCATCTTTTCTATTTTCAATAGAAACCAGCTTGTCTGGGAGGAACCCAGCAAGCCTCTTGCTTTCATCCCTTTCCTTCCCTCCCCATGGTCGGCCATCTCTTCTGAAGGGCTCTTTTGGGGACTTTGACACTTTTCTGATGTGAAGACCTCCACTCTTGTCAATCTCCATTACATCTGCTGGCTGTCGGCTTCCTCGGCAAAGTGGAGGGTGGGTTATGGGCCCTGGCACTGAACCCCCCTCGTAGTCACCACAACGGGGAGCCTGAGGCATCTGTTTCTGTGATTCCTCCTTGTTGACTGTCATCTGCATTAACAGCTGGACTTGCAATCTGGGAGATTTCTTCATCAGTAAGGATGCCACAGGCTCTGCCCTGTCATCCCCACATGCCCTGGTGGCCCAAAGAGAGCCAGTGGCCCTGGAGGAGGGAGGAGGATTTCTCCCCCATTCTGCAGAGCGGCAGAGGAGCAGCTGGCCTCCAGCTCCTGTGGGGACTACCTGGACCCGGATGGAGATGCAGGAAAGGCATCTGATCCCTGACCTTCATATGGGACTGGAGGAGACGGACACTTGGAACTCTGGGGTGGACACCAATGGCAATGATGTTTAAACACACACACCCTGTCCTGTTTGATGCGTAAGGATGTAGGACAAGTCCCTGAGGAAAGGCTCCTTGGTGGTTTGTCAGAGTAGAAAGCACATCGGAACCAGAGCCCTGGCGCCCCTGCCACTAACTGGCTTTGTGGTCTCGGCAAAGCACTAAACATCCCCGGCTCGCTGTTTTCTCCTCTGTGAGGGGGAAGGACGGCACCTGTCAGCAGTTTTAAGCATTCCAAGGCGTCCTTGGAGGATGGAGGAAAGGAAGTGAGGAAACAGAGGGCGCTGGATCCCATAATCCTATAATCTGCAACAATTTTGTGTATAATTTCCTGGCCTTGAGTATATGTTGGAGAACTGAGAAATAGAATCCATAGCTTTAAGGAGTTTACATTCTGGTGCTGGAGAGAGACAAGAGATAAAGTAACAAACAGATGTATAATATACAGTCAGGAAGTAGTGAGTGACAGGCGGAAAGAGAAAAGTGTTTCTGAGATTGACTATCCCTAAGTATCCCTAAGGGGTGGGAGCTTGGAGCCATCTCTGCACATGTAGCGCTCATAACAAATCACCAAATCACATATGTATCTCCTATTTCCACACCTACCACCCAGCAGACATATTCATAGATCAGAGACAGCCTTGAGAGCAACAATGCAGCATGTAAAGATCACACGCAGGATGTCAGGCATGAAGAGAAGAGAGGAACTGGTCCATCAGGTTTGCCTTGGGGACCAGAGGGAGTGGAGGGACCGTTATTTCAGGCTGAAGGGATAAGAGCTTCACGTGTCAGTGTATACATAGTTCTCTCTCTCTCTCTCTCTCTCTCTCTCTCTCTCTCTCTCTCTCTCTCTCTCTCTCTCTCTCTCTCTCTCCCTAAGGACTACCTTTCTCAGTCACTGCCTTTTGTGAAGTCCCCAATGTTTGGAGTCTGAGGCAATTGCCCATATTCCATAGTCCATGACTATTTACCATAAAAGGGTTAGGTTAACAAGTTTTAATAGCTCAGGTCAAGTCCAAGAATTTGAGTAGAAATAACTCTGTGTATTATCAGGAGACCGAAATATGTTGAAGATTGGAAGTGCCTTCAATTCATCTCTTCCAATCTTCCTTTTTCAGCTGGAGACTCCGAAGGGCACAGAAGTTGGAGGAGCAAAGTCAAGATCGCACAGTTGCTTACCATGGTCAGAGCTGAGTGATTCCACACCTGGGTTGCTGAGATGATCGACACCACTCAGCCATGGTCCTGCCTATTGGCTTACATATCAGTTACACAAATAGTTAGAATCAAAGTGTTTTCCTAGGTGACTGGACTGCTCAATTATCCAGCAAGAATCTATGGCTGTTCACCCAGGCTTGGGTCTCTTAATACTCTCCTAATTTAATCCTCTTCTGGTTATTCTTATCTGGGCTGTTTGTTCCACTTTACAATAGATTCTAAGTTATACATTCAGACCCATCTCCTGAGTAGGACCAGGATCTAAGACATTGAAGAATAACTCGACACACACCTGGTACAATTGGACTGCAAAGATTTTTCATTTAAATGATAGAGAAAGAGAAAAAAAGGAGACCCAACAAATGCCTCTGGATGAATCAGACACAGAAGACAGCCATGATTTCGAGTGTTCAGTTTACGGAGTTGAGCTCTAAATATGAAAACAAACCCTGTTGAGATTATCTGTACTCGCAAGGCTCCCAATTCTCTCTCTAACGGAAGCGAAGGGACATGGATCTGCGGAAGGAGGAAGACCTACTGTAGGAGATTACAAGGCCTGCTGAGTTTAAGTTCAGAAAACAATCCCTATGTGTAGATTATGCTTTATGGTTTAGAAAACACTTTCCCACGGTCTCTTCAGATCTTGGAAGAGTCTGAGGATGTTTCTAAGGGTATGAGTGGCACATAGAAGTATAAGAAACATTTATCAGAGAAATGAGAGTCACCTATCAGAGGCTAAAGCCTAGAATCACAAGAGCTTTACTTTTGGAAAAGGCCTCAGAAACTGATTAGTTAAACCTCTCCTACCAGCAGCAGTTCCAGTTTTACTATCTCTCTGAGAGCTGCAGATATCTGGTCTACCTATGAACGTCTTTAGGTGGTTACCCAGAATCTCACAAAGTAATTCATCCCAGTAAAAAAATTAGATGCAATTGTTAGATTAAAAAAACACACCACACACCTGATCTCAAATCAAGACCTTTGTGGCTTTCACTCATGGGTTCTGTCTCAGGCATAAGGTGTTACACAGGGTAATAATACTAGTTACCAGATAGGAAGTGCCTACTGTGCCAAGCATGGCAGACATTACTTCCAATACTTATGACCCCTTTCAAAATGAGTATTATCTTCCAGTTTTTAAAACTAAAAAAACAGATCACCAGAAAGATTAAATTAAGTGTGAAAAGACACATCAGTCAGTGGTAAAGCTAGCATACACACCCAGGTCTTGCCCTACCAGAACACACTGCCCAAATTAATTCTGATTCTCTTATACACTTGCTCCCCAATATTTGAAGAATATTTAGGAAATCCTGTTAACATCTCTGACTCCAGTTCAACAGAGTACCCCTTTGCTTGGGGCACTTTTATTTTGGTGGAGAATCAGAAAAATGCACATGTGTACCTGGGATGAAATATACATCTTACTTAGTTCAGGCTCATGCATTACAGGTTAAGAATCCATGACTATCCCTCCTGTTATCCCTTAGTAATGTGAGTTTTTGACTCGTTGCTGTCCTGGCTGTGGTACTCGGGAGCTGTCCTAGTTTGTCAATGTCCCTTATTTTATGTGGTGCCCAGTACTGAGCACGCTGCTCCAGGGTGTAAGTGCAGCCCACCGGATGGGAAGGGATCCCAAATCAGCACCGTCCTGCTGCTGTGCTGCACTTTGCTCCTATGAGCTCACCAAAGCTAAAGGACTGGAGCAAGGTCTTCTGTAGTTCATGATTCTCTGTAAGACTCAAGCCTTTTGACTCCAGCTCCAGGGCTTCTTCCTCTAATGAGCTGAAGTTTTCACCTGGCTAATAAGGC